>NC_070592.1:7096577-7099077 GCF_027409825.1 Scomber japonicus | reverse complement strand
ATTGAATTAATAAATCAATTATCAAAATTGTAAGCAACTGATTGTCAATTAAATACATGACAAGTTCAGCACTGCTGTCAAGTTGGCAAACAGTGACGCTGAGCTTCCATCATGTTATCAGCAAAAAAAAAAAAAAAAAAAATTTCCTCCCCCCTACCTTCCTCTGTCTTTCTTTCCTACCTTCATTCCTTCTTTCCTCCCTCCCTTCCTTCTTTCCTTCATCCTTCCTCCCTTCCTTCCTTCTTCTTCCCTTCCTTCTTTGACTCGAGGACAACAGGAAGGGTTAAGGGTGACTGGTACTCAACTCAACTTTATTTATATAGCACTTTAAGAGAACCACAGCTGAAACAGAGTGCCTTCCTCCCTCCCTCCCTCCCTCCTTCTCTCTTTCTTTCCTCCCCCCTACCTTCTACCCTTCCTTCTTTCCTCTGTCCTTCTTTACTCCCTTTCTTTCTCCTTCCCTCCTACCGTCCGTTTTTCCTCCCTCCCTCCTACCTTCCTGTCCTTCCTCCCTTCCTTCTTTCCTCCCTCCTTTTCTTCCTTCTTCCTTCCTCCCTTCCTTCCTTGACTCGAGGACAACAGGAGGGTTAAAAAAAGCTTTGGGTGATCATGCAGAATACAGTGAGGTATAAAAGTGACTGTTAGTGTTCATTCATAGAAAAAAAACCTTTCCTTTGTCTTTGTTCTTAACATTTCTCATGTGATGGTAAATGTCTCTTTGTGTTGTGTGCTTCATGTCTGTGTATAGCATCTACCTGCATTAAAAGGTGCATGCATAAATTAAGTTATACTACAACAGATGGTCGGGATACAACGTGCTGTTTGTGTGTTTACTGTCGGGTTTCATTTTTGTAAACCTATGCCAACTGCATGTCAGGTTGTGTCTAGACTACGAGCCATGCAAAGACTCCTAATGAGGGCTGCTGGGAGGGAAACTCCTGCTGGCTACTTCAGGTGCTTCCAACTTTCATCTCTCTCTGAAGCTTGGAGTCATAGTTTGACATCCACACACACACACAGACACAGACAGAGACAGAAAAGGATTGGAATCCAATTTCACTTAATACTCCACCTTTAGGAGTAGTCCTGGGAAATCAGGTTTTAATCCCTTCTGGTTGTGTGTTGTGGCTTAGAGCCCCACCACACAGTCCAGATCTAATCTAGAGTTGTCCATGCGTCTGCTCTGGACCTTTCACACTCACTGTGACTGGAGCTACTATCATCTAAATGGTCACCTATTTCCAAATGTGATGTGAGGTACTATCAGAAGTATATTGTATATTTTGACAGTAAAGCATCTTCATTAGTCGTCGGATATAATATTTGATTTATTTATTTTAAGTATATTTTTGGGGCTTTTTGCCTTTAATGTACAGCAGAGGTGTCAAACTCATTTTCATTCAAGGGCCACATACAGACCAATTTAATCTCATGTGGGCCGGATCATTAAAAAGATGGAGGGAGGGAAGGAAGGAAGGAAGGAAGGAAGGAAGGAAGGAAGGAAGATGGGAAGGAAGGAAAGACAGGCAAAAGGAAGGAGGGAAGAAAGGAAGGAAGGACAGAAGGAAGGAAGGACAGAAGGACAGAAGGAAGAACGGGAGGAAGGACAGATGGAAGGAAGGGAGGAAGGACAGATGGAAGAAAGGGAGGAAGGACAGATGAAAGGAAGGGAGGAACGACAGAAGGAAGAAAGGTAGGAAGGACAGAAGAAAGAAAGGTAGGAAGGACAGAAGGAAGAACAGGAGGAAGGACAGATGGAAGGAAGGTAGGAAGGACAGAAGGAAGAAAGGGAGGAAGGACAGAAGGAAGAAAGGTAGGAAGGACAGAAGGAAGAAAGGTAGGAAGGAGAGAAGGAAGAAAGGAAGGAAGGACAGATGGAAGGACAGAAGGAAGAAAGGTAGGAAGGACAGAAGAAAGAAAGGTAGGAAGGAGAGAAGGAAGAAAGGCAGGAAGGACAGATGGAAGGACAGAAGGAAGAAAGGTAGGAAGGACAGAAGGAAGAAAGGAAAAGAACACAGGAAGGAAAGTGGGCCAGATTGCACCCCTCAACGGGCCGGTTCTGACCCACGGGCCGCCTGTTTGACGCCCCTGATGTACAGGTTAGTAGAGAGAGAGACAGGAAATGGGAGGCAGAGAGGGGGGGCAATGACACGCAGGATAGGACCACTATGCAATGAGGACTGTAGCCTCAACACATGGGGGGGGGGCGGGTGCTCTACCAACTGAGCTAAACACCACCACTATTTTATGTATTTTGATAATATATCACACTACATGCAAATATAATGCACCATTCATTTATAAAGCACTCTGTTAGACTGCATTGTAAATTAAACATATTTGGGTTTTACTGTCGGTTGGACACAGTAAGCTAAGTGAGGACATCACACTTTGCCCTCTTAAGTTTTTTTTTTTAGTATTTCTGACATTTTAAAGAGTAACCAACCTTGAACTGAAACCATTTACATATTAATCAACGGCGAGAATAATCCTTAGTTGC
>NC_070592.1:7044077-7094077 GCF_027409825.1 Scomber japonicus | reverse complement strand
CGTGGTTGCTTTTTTTTTTTTTTTTTTTGCAGCTTTTACTTCTTCATCGGCATCACAACCTGTCTCAATAACTTTCTCACATCCACTTGTATCCTCATCAAAAATCTTTTCAATCTTCTATGTTTACCTATAATCCACACTACTGTTTTAATTTCCTCATTTTCATGGCTTCCCTCTAATTTACTTTGCCTAATGTCCTGATTCTCATCCAATCCATGTTCATTCACTTATCCTCATTTACACCTTCATTTTCCTCTTCTCTCTCTCTCAACTCCTATAACATCTTAAGTTTTTCAAGTCTCCTTTGGCTATGCCTCACCAATCCCAGCTCCTGTTGCCCCCCCCCCCCCTCCCTGTCAGGATTCAACCTTGTCCCCTTGAAATTATATTAATTACATTCATATGCAATTAAATTACAACAGCAACAACATACAACATAATGAGAAAATGTCAATTAACATACTTGGCACGCTGCAAATTGCAATTTTACCTGTTGAGATTGTATTTTTTTAAACAATGGGTCATTGTTTGTTTCCCATGTATTGGTTGAAAAGGGCACACATGCTAATGTTTGCAGCTTACAATGGATACACTCTCGCTCTTGGGATTTTGTTTTTTTAAAGAGTTATAAAATTATGCTGAGATTAGTATGAATTTCACATATTCACATTTTCTTATGAAGGATGGAAGGGAGGAAGAAGGAAGGAAGGAAGGAAGGAAGGAAGGAAAGCTGGAAGGAAGGAAGGAAGGAAGGAAGGAAGGAAGGAAGGAAGGAAGGAAGGAAGGACGGAAGGATGGATGGATGGATGGAAGGGAGGAAGAAGGAAGGAAAGAAGGAAGGAAGGACGGAACAGTCAAAACAGACGGGGTCAATTTGCTGAGATTATTATGAATTTCACATTTTCTTATTTTCTAATTTATTGAAAATAAATTATTTATTTATTTACTTCCATCATGTCAGTCTTTGTACACCTCTTCCTGTTTTCATTTAAATGTTCTCATCCTTACATTTCCCATTCCTCATTATCTATTCAATTCCTATGTCTGTATATCTACACTTCCTATTTTTGCTCCATCTTCTCTTCTATCTTATCCTCATTGATCTATCACTCACTGCACATATTTAATCTTTTCTCTCTCTCACACACACACACACACACACACACACACACACACACACACACACACACACACACACACACACACACACACACACACACACACACACACACACACACACACACACACACACACTTCAATGTTTTCATGTCTCTCCATCATTTGTGAATTTTCATCTGCCACCTCTCCATTTTCTATTTTCTTCAACATCATGATACTCTCACACACACACACTTCCCCCAATCCTGGTTTCCCCTCTCTCATCTTCTGTCATCCCCTCCTTCTCTCCTCTGTCCCTCCGCCATCTCTCTCTCTCTCTCTCTCTTCCTCCCTTCTGTTCGTCAACCTCATTGTCTCCTGCTGCTCCAGTATCTCATCTTTTTCTGTCTTTCATCTCCCTTTCCTTCTCTCCCCAATACGTCACTCTCCTCCTCGAAGACAAAAGACACAGAGTGAAGGATGATGTGTGGTGTGTGTGGTGTATGTGTGTGTGTGTGTGTGTCTGTGTGTGTATGTCCATTTCCATATCATTCCTCTTCATTCAAGTTTTTTTCAAAAGACAGAATTGAAAAGGAAGTGTTTCCAAAAATGGGATATCCGCCTCTTTTCAAATGCCTACCTCCAAAAACAATATAATGAATAGTCCAAAAATGGAGCAAATTAAATATGTTTTCAGGATAGTAGGTCGATCGGGTTCTTTAGCTCCCAGTTTATAGCAGTGTTTAAGTCTACATACTCTGTACTAGATGATAATGGTTGGTTTAGCTCAGGGATGTCAAACATGCGGCCCGTGGGCTGGACCTGGCCCGCCAAGGCATCCAATCCGGCCCACTTTCCTTCTGTCCTGTCATCTGTCCTTCTTTCCTTCCTCCCTTTCTTACTTCTTTCCTTCTTTGTTTCCTTCCGTCCTGTCATCTGTCCTTCTTTCCTTCCTCCCTTTCTTACTTCTTTCCTTCTTTGTTTCCTTCCTTCCGTCCTTCCTTCCTTCCTTCTATCTTTCCTTCATCTTCTTTTCCTTTCTTCCTTTCCTTCCTTCCTTGTAATCTTTTCCTTTCTTCCTTTTTACCATCTTTGTTTCCTTCCCTCTGTCCTTCCTTCCTTCCTTCCATCTTTCCTTCATCTTCTTTTCCTTTCTTCCTTTCCTTCCTTCCTTGTAATCTTTTCCTTTCTTACTTCGTTCCGTCTTTGTTTCCTTCCCTCCTGTCATCTGTCCTTCTTTCTTTCCTCCCTTTCTTACTTCTTTCCTTCTTTGTTTCCTTCCTTCCGTCCTTCCTTCCTTCCTTCCATCTTTCCTTCATCTTCTTTTCCTTTCTTCCTTTCCTTCCTTCCTTGTAATCTTTTCCTTTCTTCCTTTTTACCGTCTTTGTTTCCTTCCCTCTGTCCTTCCTTCCTTCCTTCCATCTTTCCTTCATCTTCTTTTCCTTCCTTCCTTTTGTCTTTCCTTCCCTCCTTCCTTACCTTCCTAATCCCTTTTCTTTCTTTCCTTCCTTCCTTCCTCCCTCCCATCCTTCTGTCCTCCCTTCCATATTTTTATTGGTCCGGCCCACATGAGATCAAATTTGGCTGTATGTGGCCCTTGAAGGCCCCTCTGGTTTAGCTACAAGATGTGTGCATTTGTGTGCGGGGGAGTCATGTGACCAAAAGGTTGTTTGCAGTAAAGTAATGGTGAAGTCATTCCAAATATCTTACAATCTAGTTGTTTAAGCTTTATATATGATATGATGACTGCCTGAGGGGGTGATGAAAAAACATCAGCTTAAAGTATCAAACATAATTATCTCAACACATGCTGAGCAGCTGACAACCAAACACATACACGTTCGGAAAAACACTGGGGGTTGCATAAACTGGAAGACTTCCAAATTGATATACAAGGTCACAGTCACAGTGAGCAAATATCAAGCCAACCCACTCACTCACAGGCAAGAGCGGAGGAGATTTTTAAAAGCTTTGGGATATTCAGTGGTTTAGGCACATCCGATACACTCGGTTCTGTTCATGACATTTGCTCCCTTCCTGTAAAATGCTTCATGTCAGTCTTAAAGGGGGGGGGGACACACAAAGGCACTTTAACTGAAGGAGAAAGAGAGGAAAAAACTAGATTTTATGATGTTATATTGCACTTCTCGATCAATTTCGTTGTTGCTTCACATGGATAAATGGCACAACGGACACAATGAGAACCAGATCACGAAGTCTAATGGGAGGATTTTTTTTTTTTCACTCATCTTGAACATCGGCGGTAAACATGAGGTCTTGGTCTGAGGCCCTGCAAAAGCCAAGAGCCAGCACTCCATTCTTGTAGCTGGCTGTTAGTACAAGCAATCAACAAACTACACAGAGAGAGAAATCTATCACAGAAGAGGGGAAAGATACCAATTTCTCCAGTGACAGCAGCCTCACTAGACCAGAAGGCAATGCAAGGAAGAAATTGTGATATGTTATAAGTGATGGCATTAACTCTTTTGCTGTTTGAACTCTATTACTACTCTTACTCTGAAAAAGACTGCGATTATGAGAATGGCTCTGGCTCGCTCTCAAAAGTAATTCCAGGAAATTTAAGTAGTCAATAATTACAGTACATGCAGCAGGTTGAAGGAAAGAGAGGACAAGTAAATCACTGTAATTGATTGTTACAGTTTTATGAGAAGTAAGAGCATAAAGCCCTTCCTAGCAGAAATCATCTACAACGTGTGATGCATTAACATAATGATGCAGAAGGTGGCTAAAAATAAGAAAGAAAGAGCTTACTTGCTAGAACTACATCGAATCCTGAAATGAAGCCAACGCGGAAGTAACTTAGAACTGCATTCTATCAAAAGGCCCCCAGGGGGCGACCGTCTCTATACAAGTCAATGGAGAATTCACCAACTTCTCACTTGATTTCTAACCTCAGTAAACGTTTTCAAAATGTGTTTATGGTCTCAATCGCTAGTTTAAAGCCTTCTTCAATGCAGTATGATGTTCATTTGGGACATTTTGGCTTCCCTGATTTTATATTTGACGATAAAGCAGGGTATGCATTAGGGCGCGGCTACGTCCTGATTGACAGGTTGATTGACCAATGTCCTCGAGATCCAGCCCTCGCAACCATAGCAACCTCCCCGCTCCGCCCATGGCTCCACCTCATGCCCATATAAGTAGAATCGTGTTTTTATTTTTCCCAGCATGCACCTGAAATTTTCAAGATGGCGCTGCCTAGATTCGAAACTATTGGCTTCCGAGCAGCAGTCCACAAACCAATGGGTGACGTCACGGATGTTATGTCCATTTCTTTTATACAGTCTATGGGTGCAGTTGGCTGCTGGCAGGTTGTGTTTTGTTTCAAAGGAAATCCTGATTAAGATTTAAACAGCTTTCTCCTTTCCTCTGGGACTGTCAGAATCTGCGGTCAGTGTTTCTAACGGCAAAACAATGAAGAGGACAAAAGGAATGATGATGAAAGTCATATTTGTGGTCTACAGTCTAGACCTGGGCTGCGGTTTCTATAAAACAAACAGTTTTACTTTTGACATCTCTCCTCTCCTGTGATACAACAACATAAAATAACCATTGCACTCTGCTAGTACACATGCATACCAGCGCTTTCCAACACGCAGGTCAGAACCTCACCCAAGGGGTCGCAAAACTAATCTGAGGATTAACAGGAGAGGAAAGGAGAAAAATCATTTCTGTTACAATACCTGTATATTTCTTATACGTGTCTCTAATTTCCCACATCTATAGGCCCCTGAAGGGTGCTCAAACAACCTGAAGTCAAAAGAAAAAAATAGCATTGGTCTGAACTGGCCATTAACTGGAGACAAATAGTGTGCAAAGTCATTCAAGATAACATCCTATGGGCAACACGCATGATTGCATTAAATTAAATGGCAATCCATCCAACAGTTATTGATATATTTCAGTATGGGATAAAGTGGTGCACCATGCTATTGACCAGTTAGCAGTTAGTGTGCACCTGAGCCGATTCCCAAGTGTGCATTGATGTTTGTGTGGTTGTGTGTGTTTGTGTATGTTGTCCACCATCACTTTGATCAACCCTGTCTCCTAGAAATTATGTTTATATTTATTGTTTTATTGATTACATCATGAGGGCAAGGGTAATCCCTGCCTGGATTATGTTTACAGACGGCATTTCTATAAGCGCTACATTTATTTATCACGCTGAAATAAAAGGGAGGAGGCCAGATTGCAGGATTTTGGCACCAGACACGGTTTGCAATATGATTCCTGTGTGTGTGGTTAAGTTTAAAGTTAAAGTTAGTGAAAGATTGTGCACTTAAATTTTAATGCGAGTCAATTTATTACGGATTTTTTTCCTGTATTCAACCACAACCATTATCTTTTCCTGATCTTAAAGTGCTGCCAGTGCTTAAATATAACCATAAAAAGTTTAATATCATGGTAGCTACTACTGTACTGGCAGATATTGTTATGCAGGATCCAATATTTTGGCGGAGATTTAAAAAAAAGAACATTATCACTGAACATTTCATACATTCAGTATCAGCATTTTGCAACATCTCAAATACGTTAATTAGCTAAATTTTATCATCATGTTGAGAGAATACATAACTCAGAGTATCATGTTTAGGAGAAATGTTTGATTTGATAAAAAGAGAGGGAAAGTATGAGGTTGAGACACATAGTGGGGTGGAGGAGAGTTCAAGCCTACAAAGAATGTGAGGGAGTAATAGTGTGTGTGTGTGTGTGTGTGTGTGTGTGTGTGTGTGTGTGTGTGTGTGTGTGTGTGTTTGTGTGTGTGTGTGTGTGTGTGTGTATCTTTGCCTGGTTTGGCTCACATAAATTGGCCATGACCTACTGTAGAGTGTGTATTTCTTTGCACGTACACACAGGTCTGATATGTAAGTCTGTTACAATCTAAAAGCTGCCACCACTGAGCCCAACATCTCTCCTCTTCTTCCTCTGCTCCCCCTCTGCCATCCTATAAATGCCATCCCACCAACCAACGCTAACCAATCGGCTGTGGCATGTGATTCTATCAGGGTGTGTGCGTGTTTGTTTAATGCCCCACTTCAGCTCCCGTCCTGTTGAAACAACCGAGGTCATCCGTCCTGGACACAACAGGATTTCCACTTACACATTTCCCTACACACACACGCACACACGCACACACACACACACACACACACACACACACACACACACACACACACACACACACACACACACACACACACACACACACACACACACACACACACACACACACACACAGAGCTGTAGTGGAAGAACATGAGAAATATTCACACATACATCATCCCACACCCACTCAAACTGATGTCATCCATATCCTGTTAAACAGAGAGTGAAGTGGAAAGTCACGTTTGAACATACAGTAAATAAGTAAATGTTCATGTATCAAAGCTATGTTGATAAATCTCCCATACAGATTCCATAGGTCTGATTTATTTAGTTGCTATGCCAACTCTAGAGGTAACCAAGGAGACAGGAATGTTTACTGTTTCCTCCTTCCATGATACTTACATCAAACCCATAGCCACAGAGGACTCATTTAATGTATTTTCAAAGTATTTAATGTACTGTAAAAAAAAAAAAAAATCGCCCACCTGGAGCAAATTCTGCAGGTTGCAGTTTGTCAGGGTTGAGGTGGGGATTACGCCCACTCTGGTCTATATGTCTCTACCTCTGCTGAATTACTTTTATCCCCAATGGGGACAAAAATGCATCCCCCTCATAGTGATATATGCAGCTTCAAACATAGACCATATATAGTATATAAAATGAAATAAAAAAAATCAAAGTGAAGGCCTGCAACATGATAACAGTCTGTAGAGCAACAATGAAGTCATGAATGGACGTTCACTGTCAGTGCTCATGTGAGATTTGCAGAGATGTGGGTAAAAACGAGGACGACAGAAGTCCATCATCAAAGCAATTTTCTGACAAATGGACAGACGCTGTAGCCTATTTACTTTTATGATGACAGCACTTTGTTGCATGTTGTGATTATTTTCTATTCAATATTGTTTGCTGTGTAATAAGTTTGCTGCACATTGCACATAAAGCCGAATTAAACTGACTTGCAAGAATGACATTAGATTAGATTAGATTCAACTTTATTGTCATTGCACGGAGTACAAGTACCGAGACAACAAAATGCAATTTAGCATCAAACCAGAAGTGCAAAAGAATCCGAGCGTGCAATGCAGTTTAATGTATAGGTGTATAATATATAACTAGAATAAACAGGAAGGGGAGGTATGAATACACTAAAATATATATAATATGAATAGTAAGAACAGAGTGATATGACTTAAGGTTTATATACTTGTGTATACTTAAGGTATATATAACTGAGAGAGAGAGAGATGTAGAGATAGAGAGATAGAGACATAGAGTGAGTGAGTGAGTGAGTGAGTGAGAGAGTGAGTGAGTGAGTGAGTGAGTGAGTGAGTGAGTGAGTGAGTGAGAGAGTGAGAGAGTGAGTGAGTGAGTGAGTGAGTGAGTGAGTGAGTGAGTGAGTGAGTGAGTGAGTGAGTGAGTGAGTGAGTGAGTGAGAGAGAGAGAGAGAGAGAGAGAGAGAGAGAGAGAGAGAGAGAGAGAGAGAGAGAGAGAGAGAGAGAGAGAGAGAGAGAGAGAGAGAGAGAGAGAGAGAGAGATGGATCAGTTGGTCATGGCCATAAAGAGGGGGGGCAGCAGGTGGGGGTCGCAAGAGGAAAGAAAGAGAGAGAAAATTATGGGTGTCAACAACATCCCTTAATATGAGAGCGAGATAGATGGATAGATGGATAGATGGATAGATAGATAGATAGATCATATCATATCATATATTATTATATTACTATTATCATATGCGTCCATTTGATGATCAGAAAGCTTGATTGTCACTCCAGCAGCAGTGCACAGACCTATAAATCATCTGGAGTGACTTTGGCTAAATAGAGTGCGACTGTGGCTGCAGCCCATCCATTTCAGTGGCACAAGATTAAAGATGTGCACAGATACAACGTGATTCATGTCTAGTTGATGAGGGTTAGGGACTGAGGCCTTGCATGTTGTGCACTGACTGATAAGGAAGTGGAGAAGTTGGCTGATTTGAGTCCCATCCTTCCTGTTGTTAGATCAAAGCCGTAAATCCACCAGAACACCAGGAACATTTTGTCTACTTTTTACACCGGATGGTTTCTTAACAGTCTCAACGTATTGATTGATTGCGCAATGTTTGACCACGCAACAGGGTTTATAAACCCACTGTAGACGTCTCCTCACAGCTCTGACAGCATCCTTCTATCTATCTATCTATCTATCTATCTATCTATCTATCCGTCCATCTATCCACACTGAACATGATTCACTGTGGTTTTTGAGTCATTAGTCTAATGCACATGTAACTGAACCATTAACCTTTGCTTTAGTAATTATCTCTCGGGGTGAGCATCTTATGGAAGCTCAGTATTAATGTAGTATTTTCACCATTTATTCATTGGGCCCCATAGTGAGTATCAACCTGACATCATTCTCTAACCCTGACCTTGTAAATTAGTTTGCTTTAGAAACAAAGACTAATAGCAGTGGTAATGTTTTCAGTTGCCTTCCACACACACACACACACACACACACATGCACAGAACTGCTCTTCAGAGACTCAAGATGCGATCGCTATTATTAGTTTTTGTAGCCGTTGGTTAACAAAGTAGATGATGGTGTAATCCAGTACAGCAGTGTGGCTCAGTTACAGTTTATTTGAATGGTTTTTAGACAATAACGGAGGTCTATGGAGCAGATGAAGAAGATACATGAGGGTTTAGTTACACACACACAATACTTTAATCTAGATCAGGGGGGTCAAACATGCGGCCCGTGGGCCAGAACTGGCCCGCTGAGTGGTGCATTCCGGCCCACTTTCCTTCCTGTGTTCTTTTTCTTCCTTCCATCTGTCCTTCCTACCTTTCTTCCTTCTGTCCTTCCTCCCTTTCTTCCTTCTGTCCTTCCTCCCTTTCTTCCTTCTGTCCTTCCTTCCTTCTTTCCTTCCTCCCTTCTTTCCTTCCTTTCTTCTTTCCTTCCATCTGTCCTTCCCCCCTTTCTTCCTTCTGTCCTTCCTTCCTTCTGTCCTTCCTACCTTTCTTCCTTCTGTTCTTCCTTCCTTCTTTCTTTCCTTCCATCTGTCTTTCCTTCTTCCCTCCTTCCTTTTGCCTGTCTTCCCTTCCTTCCCGTCTTATTTCCTTATTTCCTTCCTTCTTTCCCTCCATTTTTTCAATGATCCGGCCCACATGAGATTAAATTGGTCTGTATGTGGCCCTTGAATGAAAATGAGTTTGACACCCCTGATCTAGATCAATTCATCATTGGTTTGGCTCTACACATGAGATTTATTGATGATAAGAAGAAAAAAGAAATAAAATCTTCAGCCATATATCGTTTAATCTGTTTAGGTTACACAACATTGGCTAGCCCCCACTGGCTTCAATGCTAAAGATTGCCAAATTACTTTAAGAACACAATCTACAGGTTAAGTTTTTGTTGCAGGGAGCGCACATCTCCTTCAAATTAAACTATGGCATTATGGGTAAATGTGCACTCTTCAGGTTTAACGTGCCAGAAATCTTACAGTGCAGTACATCAATATGAAAATAGCTGCAGGCAGAGTTTCTCCCCCCCCCCCCCGAGGTTTTTTCAACACCATCTGATGTAATGCTCCTTGCACCCTATGAGTTCTCCTCTATGTTACTCACACATTTGGCTTTACATATGAGTAAGAGAGAAGCACATCCCCTGTGATCACAAGCTCTGATGTGTTGAGTTCTGAGTTATATATCAACTGCAGAATCCATCCAGCGGTCTGGGCATGAAACAGCTCTCCAGGCCACATCTGGACACAGATCTGATCCTATCTGGCCAACAAGGTCAAAACAAATCAAAACTAAATATCAGCACTGGATATCTTTACAATCACTCCACGAAAACATCTCGAGACACTCTCAAACATTTTCTTATGTTGTAATCTAATATTACTGCTTGTGCACAACCACTAGAGTTGAGAGCAACATTCATCAGGGTGACGCTGAATCTACAGGACATATAATAATTGACTTGTTCTTTTTCACTTAATAAAAAGAAAAGAAAACAAAAAAAAACAGACAATTTCTTCACTTGAAGCCGGCTTCTTAATTTAGATGGAATATCTTTCTGCTGTTGACAGAAGAATGTAGCTCTATTACAGAAAAGTCAAGATAGATTAACTAAAATAAACCCAGAACAGAGATGTTTTCCATTTGTATTATTCATATGAGGTGATTCGTCTGTGCTGAAAATTAAATTACCCATGTGGTAGATATTATAAAAGTACATTTCATTAGAGAGGAGAGCGATGTGTTGCATTAGTGAAGGACAACCATGCTGAACATGCAGAGAGCTGGCTGGCTGAAAAACAACATTTAGATGAAAGGAGAAAAAGTATCCCTGAACTAAAAGTGAATGAATCTTCAGCAATTGTTGATACATGAAAGAACCCTGCTGTACATTTCATACCAAGGGCAGTTTTTAGCTTCAGCCCTTCAGTCTGTTGAGAGGAACGGTCAGCCATCTCCTAACGCTGCAGCAGATAAACATCCATGCTGCAGGCCTGGTATGGGAAGCTTTTCACGCTGAATTGAGGATTTTAAAACCCCCGGAAAGTAACATGCTTTTGGATCTTATTTCCTTTTACTTGCGATATGGCAAGGTTCAGAGTGATGTGCAACTTGAACTTATTGATCAGCAATTTGATACACTGCTGGCTGAGCACATTAGATCTGTATCTCCGCTCAAATTCTATTAATATTCTACCAGGGTAGAAATGTCCATTTTTGAAGAGATGCACTCAGAGGAAGCTTTTCTCTCTCTCTCTCTCTCTCTCTCTCTCTCTCTCTCGCTCTCTCTATCCCCTTGGGCATGCTACTGTGTGAGTGTGTGAATGGGTGAAAAACAGGAACTTTGTGGAGCGCTTTGGGTAGGAAGTGCTGTATCGCTCCTGATGAGCAGATTGGTACCTTGCCTGGCTTACATACAGCTCATGTCATTAGTGTCTGAATGTGTATGTAAACAGATGAATGTTAGCATGTATTGTGAAGTGCTCTGAGTGGTAAATAAGACTAGAAGAGTGCTATAAGTGCAGTCCATCTACCACTCATGAGGATGTTTATTAGATAAATATCTGTCAGTGGTGCATAGAGACACATCAGCAGTTTAGTGACCTGCACTACAGGCGTCATTTCTCACATAAGTAACCACTCTGTTAAAGCTTGTCATGTCATTAAAAGCATCTGTAATGTGTTCATATCTCTCCCTAGTAACACTTTCAAGTCCAACAACTCAGAACTGTAAATGTCTAATTGTACCCTGAAAGCCTCCTCGAGTCAAGGAAGGAAGGAAGGGAGGAAGGAAGGAAGGGAGGAAGCATGGAAGGGAGGAAGAAGGAAGTAAAGGAGCTCGGAAGGAAAGCAGGAGGAAGGAAGGGAAGGAGGGAGGTAGGAAGAAGGAAGGAAAGGAGGGAGGAAGGAATAGAGGGAGGAAGAAGGAAGGAAGGAAAGAAAGGAGGAAGGAAGAAGGAAGGAAAGGAGGGAGGAAAGAAGGAAAGGAAGAAGGAAGGAAGGGAGAAAAGGAAAGAAGGAAGGAAGGAAGGTAGGAGGGAGGGAAAAAGGAAAAGAGGAAGGGAGGGAGGAAGGAAAGAAGGACAGGAAAGAAGGAAGGAGGAAGGAAAGGAAGGAAAGAAGGGAGGAAGGAAGAAGGAAGGAGGGAGAAAGGAAAGAAGGACAGGAAAGGAGGAAGGTAGGGGGGAGGAAAGAAAGAGAGAAGGAGGGAGGAAAGAAGGAAGGAAGGAGGAAGGAAGAAGGAAGGACAGGAGGAGGGAGGGAGGAAGGACAGACGTAAGGGAAGAAGGAAAGAGAGAAGGTGTGAGGAAGGAAGGACAGAAGGGAGGAAAGAAGGAACAGTCAGACAGTCAGAAACAGACAGGGGCCAGTTTGACCCGGTAGGACGACAGGAAGGTTAATATGCATAGCTGCAGATATATTACTCAGTAGTTCTGGTGTAGTAAATTATATAATCAGACCAAATATGGAGTAGAGTTGATATCGAGCTACTGAAGTTGCTGAAAGAGGAAAATATGCACCGATATTATTTGTGGGGTAAAAGCACGGTGGTATAATATTGGGATTGTATTGTTTGGGGAGGTCTCTGATCAAGTCAGCCAGAATGAGCTACACAGGTCTGGGATTGTTTTCTCACTCAATTCAAACGATCCAATCCGAGCGTGTTTTCCATGAAACCTTCCAAAAAAAAAAAAAACATATAAATTAAGAAAACGTTTGAGAATAACTCTTCAATTTTTTACTGATTAATATCAATTGGATGAAGCTTTTCTAAGGCTGTTTGCTCCCAGCAGAGTCTTGTTGAAAGTTGTGAGATGCATTCACATACCATCTGTGAATATAGATACTGTGGAGATACATTCTTTTGTCAATTGCGGTTCCAAGGTCAGGAATTATAACTTTCAAGCTCATTTTTCTAAGCCAACATGGACAAGAAAAATGGATCTTTGAACATTTATGATTTCATAACAAGTGGGCAAACTCCATCTTCTGAGAAAATCATGTGACACGGATCGATAGCTGCAGAGCGGCTACTTAATGGATCTTGTGGTTAAGATTGTTTTGTAATAGGTTGTGTGGAATAATACAGTACACAGACCATGCTCTTGAACTAGACACACTTAATGGTAAAAGGCTAACTCCAGCTGTTTCTGATTACACTTCCTTTAAAGTTTTGGAGGCTTGTGAGAGACAGATATGAAAAAGAGAGGTTATCTTAACTGGTGCTGCTACAGTTTGGACCAAACATTTAGTTACTAGGATGAGTCATGCCCCCCAAAAAAACGTTCATCCTAAACCTCCCTACATACTGCAATCTTTGGGTTTTTGCGGTTTTTCTTTTTTTTTTTAATTCTTTCTTTAGACCTTCCCTTCCTGGTAAAGACCTAAATCTTTCAATCTCCACACTGGCAGTTTGCAGCACAGGATTTCTGCAATAAAGTGGAAGTTACCAAGCTGAGATAGAGCGGATAACATCATGAGGTTTATATTTTACACACTTCCTGCCGAAGAAGACATGATACAGCTGTTTTTCAGAGGATGACAAGTTACGTCTTAATTTGCACTTTTTAAAATATAGTAGTCTAAATGTAATAAATTAATTCTGCAATAGAAACTGTTACAAGGTTTATATTCTTTATTATAATATTGTGTCTCCTTTAGAAACATGTCAACTCAGTACATTCAATCCTTCCTTCCTTCCTTCCTTCCTTCCTCCTTTCCTTCACGCCTTCCCTTCCTCCTTCTCTCTTTCTTTCCTTCCTCCTACTTTCCTCCCTTCCTTCTTTCCATCCATCCTTCTTTCCTCCGTCCTTCCATTACTTCCTCCCTCCTTTCCTTCCTTCTTCCTTCCTCCCTCCTTTCCTCCCTCTCTCTTTCTTCCCTTCCTCTCTCTTTCTTCCCTTCCTTCTTTCCTTCCTCCGTCCTTCTATTACTTCCTCCCTCCTTTCCTTCCTTCTTCCTTCCTCTCTCTTTCTTCTCTTCCTTCTTTCCTTCCTCCGTCCCCCTTTCTTCCTTCTGTCCTCTCTTCCTTCCTTCCTACCTTCCTTCTTTCCTCTGTCCCTTGTTTCCTTCCTTCCTCCCTCCCTCCCCTCCCTTCTTCCTCCCTTCCTTCCTTGACTCGAGGACAACAGGATGTTTAATAAAATGAATCTTTTATACCAACAAATTCAAGACTTTTCAAGTATCTTTAAAAAGGATCTTGCTTTACGATGAAGCATGTCGATTGAGTCGTCATGCTTGCTGTTGCCATGTTAGCCAAATCCTTGAAGAATTCATTAACTTTTAAAAAGAAGCATACATCTGGAGCAAAGATGAGTGGAAAATAAAAATCAATATATACAAAAATCAATGAAAATCCAATCCTTGTACATGTCAAGGCCCAATCAGTGACTTCAGTCCGTCCACGCTGCCTCAAAAAGAGCTACATCGCCCGGCAACATGGTCAGACTTCCTCTTCTACTCATCATACTGTATCTGTTGAGCTTGTGAGGCACAGAGGATGCTTTGTAGAGCAAGGTAAAGCTGGCAAGCTGACAACATAATGACTACTTTTTACCACATGACTGCTGACAAGAAAGTGAAACCTATTAAAGTATATTATTGAAATTGATGCCATTAGCTGTCGTCGGGAGCTTTTTGCTGCAGAAATAGTCGGGTTTTTAAAGGATACACATCCACCTGTACTCAAGAAATATTTAGAGATGAATATAAAAGAATGATTTCAGTGCAGACATTGAGAGCTAATAATGTTGTGGGATGAGCTCTGACACGCTACACATGCGCTCACGTACTGTACACACAGGAAACCACAGATTGTAACTGCGGCAATGTATTGTTGTGTTTTTCCTTCCTTCCTGCCCCCCCCATCCGCCGATACACACACACATTCAGATGCACACCAAGCTGGATATCTCTAACCTAATGAACAACCATCTCCACATCTTGTTTTTCTTCCTCTTGTTTTATTCGCCTCTCTCTCTCTCTCTCTCTCTCTCTCTCTCTCCTTTCCCTTCTCTCTCTCTCTCTTCCCTTGTCTTTCTCTCTCTCTCTCTCTCTTTTCCCTTGTTTATGTTTCTCTCTCTCTCCTTTCCCTTCTCTCTCTCTCTCTTTCCCTCGTCTATGTTTCTCTCTCTCTCTCTTTTCCCTTGTCTGTTTCTCTCTCTCTCTCTCTCCTTTCCCTCGTCTATGTTTCTCTCTCTCTCCTTTCCCTTCTCTCCCTCTCTTTCCCTCGTCCATGTTTCTCTCTCTCTCCTTTCCCTTCTCTCTCTTTCCCTCGTCTATGTTTCTCTCTCTCTCCCCTTTCCCTTGTCTATATCTCTCTCTCTCTCTCTCTCTCTCTCTCTCTCTCTCTTTCCCTCGTCTATGTTTCTCTCTCTCTCTCTCCTTTCCCTTGTCTGTCTCTCTCTCTCTCTCTCTCTCATTAAGGGATGTTGTTGACACCCATAATTTTTTCTTTCTTTCCTCTTGCGACCCCCATACCTACTGCCTCGGCCCTGACTCGTTATCGCCCTGACCAACCGACCTCCCAACCAGAAACCTTCTGTTTATCCCTTCTCTTCCTAAAAACCACATGTATCCACTTTGTTTCATACCACTTCTTTTCCACCTATTTCTTTATCCCATCCACCTTGTCTAAGCTTCTTTCTCTTTCCCCTCCTCCTACTTACCTGCACTCACTCTACACTCACTATATTTTTTTCCTCTCTCCATCTCAGCCATGGTTCACTTTCTTCAAGTCACTCCGAAAATGTCATTTCAACCGTGTTTGACTTGCAGTTTGACACACCTCACAGCTAAAAACTATATTCTGGCTTTACAGAGTTCAAAAATAGTGTGCATATTATTTTTTCAGCATTTTATAGACTGAATTCAGCACTTACATATTTCACCCGAGTCCCTCCACTCAAATCCCTTATTATATCTACAGATTTTAGAAGTAGCTCAATTAGTCCACAATTTCAAATCCTACCTGAGCAATTATAAGTTCTGTATTTTTAATTACAGCCTACAGAAAGCCAACTGGATATCTTTGGAGGATTTTCCAAATATTATATTAAACATGAGGCCCCTTCATCCACACATTCTGGTTTGTCATTAAACAGTAGGTAAAAATCGGTGGTCCGTGGTATTTCATTTAAAGTAAAGGCTTGTATTAATAGAGGAACGTACACTGTGACACCGACAACTGGCTAACAAGGTGAAAAAGGACAGTCATTTTTCATTTCATTGAGACTCCAGCATGTACTCTGCCTCTCTTCCTCCTTCTGTCAGTTCACGTCTCTCTCATTTTGTCTCTGCAGGCTACACTGATTCCCTCGTTCCTCAACATCCTCACACTTTCCCGCAGTAGCCCTGTTTGCTTTCCTCTTTCCCTCCCTCCCGTCTCGGCGACAGCTCGTCTCATTCATTAGGAGTAAACTCTCCTGAATCTGCTCTTCAGCCGCTGTAACCTTCAGCCCGGTGGATTTATTCCTGTCCGTCTCGCTTGCCTTTCCTCTGACTTTGTGCTTTGTTGAGGCTTTCCCCCCCTCCACCCCCTCCCTCATCATTTCCTCATACACTCTCTATCTCTTGTTCTCGTTTCTGTAACTCTCAGTTTCACTTCATATTTTAAAATGTATTTCACAGTTCAGCAGCTACTTTACTGGCATGATAGAGACACTTCATACTTGATATACACCCTCAGGTTTGCCTGGTAGTGTCTACAGAGTTCATCGTGTATAGCAGTCTGTGCCACTGGTCAAATATTCTGCTGCTGGCAACTTTAAAGTCCAATCAAAGTCATGTTCAACTTGGTAGTCCCTCAGAAAATGTCAAATGATGGTGTCTATCCCGGGGTTAAATCATCATCATCACAGTAGAAGTGTGTTTTTATATCAGCGCTGCAATGTGTTACTCCCCACTTAGTGTCAGTCACATGATGCCCACTGTAAAAAAAATAAATAAATAAATAAAAAAATAAAAATCATCGCCAGGATAATCTCCAAAAAACGCCCCACCTTAAACCTGTCTGTTTTTTCTTTTCTCCCCCTACCTTCCTCCCTTCCTTCTTCACTCTGTCCTTCTTTCCTTCCTCCCTCCCTTCCTCTTTTCCTTTCTCCCTCCCTCCTACCTTCCTTCATTCTTTCTTTCCTTTCCTCGCTTCCTTCCTACCTCCTTCCTTCTTCCTTCCCTCCTTCTTCCTCCCTCCATTCCTTCCTCCCTCCTTTCCTTCCTTCTTCCTCCCTTCCTTCCTTCCTTGACTCGAGGACAACTATCTATCACAGTAGAAGTGAATTTCTTGAGTGCT
Source organism: Scomber japonicus (assembly GCF_027409825.1). NCBI lineage: Eukaryota > Metazoa > Chordata > Actinopteri > Scombriformes > Scombridae > Scomber > Scomber japonicus. The sequence goes on along the minus strand of NC_070592.1, from coordinate 7,077,055 downwards.
TGTATATCAGCGCTACAATGTGTTACTCCCCACTTAGTGTCAGTCACATGATGCCCACTGTAAAAAAAATATATATATATAAAAAATCACCGCCGGGATGATCTCTGAAAAACACCCCACCTTAAACCGTTACCATTGCATCCACCTCTCTTTATTTAGAGTGCTTTTGTTTGCTGACACAGCAGTAAACGTCATAAAATCTGTACTTTAAAAGTGCACAACAGATTGAATGAAATATCTAATTGCATATACGTCAGCGGCTGTAAAATGAGTAGAGGAATAAAAGCTGCCTGTAGGAAGCAATAAATTGACTGCGACTCTAAATCACATCAAAATTCTCCTGTAAGTCTTCTGTCTGAAACCTGGCAGTAATATCTGAGACAAATCTCTGCTTTGATGATCAAGTAGTTGCACTGCCATGAGATGAAACCTTCCTATCCTTGGCCGACCTTGTAAAAAAAAGGGGGGAAAAAGGAGATTCGTGCTTTTGTAACACCTTGTTTAGCTTGTTATTCTCTTTATATCTCAGTCAGTCAGATTCACGTTTCTTGTCAGCAGTGACCTGAGAATACTGCACAAAGACTTTTAAGCTAAATGTAATAGAGATGTACATATTGCAGTGATACTAGATTTCACTGCTCTGGTTATTTATGCATTTTGAAGCTGCCTTCTTAAGAAAAGCAGTAGCTCTGATTTTGAAACAAGCTGTGTTTCCAATCACAGCCAAACGAGTGATGAATATCCTTAAATATAATTTTTACTTGAAAAGACTAAAGGGAGAATCACAGGATGACTGAATGGGTGTACAATATCAAAGGCGCCAGTCTCTTCTCATACAATCACATTTTTCACCATCAGCTTGTTTAGCAGCTACTTCATAGCCATTTAGAGTCATGAGCAGTAGTTTCTAAACTCCAGGCAGATTGGTGACTAGTCCTCTCAGGAGGAAGACAAACATTATTGACCCATCTAATGAGATCAAGCTTTTTCACTGTAGTCTTTTAAACCACTCCAAAAGTAAGTCTTGATGCTCCAAGAGCATTGGATTCGAAACTTTGACATTTATATCCAGGCCAGCTCATTGTATGTTTTAATGTTTCTCAAATTACATGTTTTTCTGTTTTATGTAAAGCACATTGAGTTGCCATTGTGTATGAAATGCGCTATATAAATAAAAATGCCTTGCTTTGCCTTGCCTTACTACTACTACAGTCTACAGTTAGCCAGTTTGCTGAGTTAGCCGCCAAGCTAGCAGCCTAGTTAGCCGCCGAGCTAGCAGCCAAGTTAGCCGCCGAGCTAGCAGCTGAGTTAGCCGCCAAGCTAGCAGCAGAGTTAGCCGCCGAGCTAGCAGCAGAGTTGGCAGCCGAGCTAGCAGCAGAGTTGGCAGCCGAGTTAGCCACCAAGCTAGCAGCCGAGTTAGCCACCAAGCTAGCAGCTGAGTTAGCATATTGATTTATATATACAGATTTATATCCAGGCCAGCTCATAGACTTTCTTTTTCTCTTGGCATTAGAAAATGAGCTAATGAGACTGGATTGGATTGTTTTTGCGATTTAAAAAAAAAAAGGATAAAGCCTGAAATCTAGCCAGCAATGCCAAAAGTCCCTTTACTACCTTTTTAATAAAACCCCCACCACATCTCACATTGTTCTTCAGCAAACGGAGCAGGCTCAGGTGTCAGAACATGACCTAAAGCATAATATGGAGTGGTAGTATTCGATTGTAATCCTCTGTCTCAGAGCGAGGATTGTATTTGGTGTTGAATGTGAATGTTTTTCTTGAACTTGGACCACGATAAAAGGTCAAAAAAAAAAAAAAGAACTACCATACTCAGGTCTACTGGCTGTGAGCTGGACTCTTACTAAGTTTCTCCTTTTTAATTCTGACAGCATGTATCACAGTGTGTGTTATGTTTTCAGTCCTGTCTAAAACAATAAAACCTGCGTGTTGTCTGCCAGAGAAAAAAGAGAAAAAAAAGCAATGTGTTTCCAAGTATTAAGAGAATAATTGGTTTCAAGGTTGAGCTACGTATGTAAACTGAAATCTAAATTCCATTTCAATAAAAATAATAACGTGTTTTTCACATTGCTACCTGACTGTGATGTTTGAGCTTCACTGTGCAGATCGAGGAACGTGCAGAGTTTGACACCGTTTTCAAATTAATCTGCTCAAGGACGAAAGTTTCTCTGTGCTCACCCTCCAACTGAGATTAAGGTGTGTATCCTCAAGCGTGATTTGTGACATCTCAACTAGCGTGGAGCCAATCACATTCAGTATGCAACTTAAACACTGTGATGTGGAAAGCCTGCGGTGCACATACACTGAAAATTGGCCTTTTTCGGTGAAGACTGAGCAGGTAAGGGGCCGTTTAAACTTTTTGAAACTAAAAATATTTTTAATGAGGAAGAGGGAGTTGAGGCCATTTTAAGAGACTTTTAGCTAGTTAACTGAACTTTTTGTGGAAAAACCATGTCAGACACCAATTATTATTCCAAGAAGAGTACTTTTATAGTTATCTTAAAACATGTCAAGACGGGATCTTTAAATAATAGAACTGATGTCTCTTGGTGAAAGGGGGAAGCCTGACAACTCATCAGTCTTGGCAGATGTTTGCACTCTTCAACTGTGTTGGACTCTCGGAGTTTTTTTCATGGTATGAAAAAAAAAAAAAAAAACCTTTACGTCTCACCATCTGTTTCAGTTTACTTTCAATCTCGGTCCATATCTTTGTGTGGGTCTGTGTTTATATCTCTCTAGAATTCAATTCATTTAAAGAGCTTGCAATAAAGGATAACACACACACACACACACACACACACACACACACACACACACACACACACACACACACACACACACAAGCAGCTGAACAATGATAAACTCATAGAAAATTAAGACTCATAACTAAAAATGAATCATTACCTCTCACTGGCTGTTGTATGTAAACTATAATGAAGAAGCAGCGAAAGCCAACTATGCATTCAACACCTGCCTTGTATGTTCATATTTTCATATTTCTAATGTCTGTTAATAACTTCAGTATTGACTTTGTGATGTTAAAATGGAAATAAATTGTCCCCTTGAAGAGAAGCAATTCAATAAATCATCATGCCCAAACAAGTAGAAGCGACGATAACAACTAGTTGTGTGGTTTAACGAACTGTAATTTCCATGACAGCAAGAACACAGTGGTTTAATTTTAGCTCACAAACATCATGCTTACTGCCCAAACCCTCCCTCCAACACAACCCCCACCCCCAACAAAACAAAAAAAACACAACATTCGCACCTCATTATAGTAAACACCTGAGTATCATTACCACGACTGAAAACCAAGTGACAGGCATCTTTAAACAGTTCGAGCTTCAGCCAACCATGATCACAATCACCGTCACTGCCTGCGTGTGTGTGTGTGTGTGTGTGTGTGTGTGTGTGTGTGTGAGTGTGAGAGAGAGAGAGAGAGAGTGAGTGAGTGTCAATGCCAAACAAAGATCTCTCTTCCTGCCCAGGCATCCTGTCCTGATTGCTAATTAGCTGCTTGTCAACAGTCATTCCTGTGTGCTCTGTGTGTCACTGCTGTGGCTCACACACACACAGTGGCATGATGTGACACATATTTCACAAACACAAGTACAGGAATGCAATTGTTTCATGTCTGTAAGCATGTGCACGAAGGAGCAAGCACACTTACAGTACAGCTACAAACACATAGCACATGCAAATTGGAAACTGATAGATACATTGTAGTAGCCTATATTGGTTGGTAGCCTATATGAAAATCCTGAAAAATACTAATGACATCATCTCACAACCCAAAGTGACATCTTCAAACTGTCTGAAACCTATGTTCTGGCAATATTTATTATCAAGAAAGTCATTTGTTGTCTCTAGTTTATTCAGTGGTCTGCAGACGGACTCCTTGCTGTCTCAAGTGTGAGATGGCACAGCGAGCCCAGAGCAGAGGAAATACTCAGATTATATATATCCCTCCCTCCTTCCTTCCTTTGTCTTTCCTTCGTCCTTCCTTCCTTCTTTCCTCCATTCTTCCTTCTTTCCTTTCCTCCCTTCCTCCCTCCCTCCTTCCCTTCCTTCCTCCCTCCCTCCTTCCTTCCTTTGTCTTTCCTTCGTCCTTCCATCCTTCTTTCCTCCATTCTTCCTTCCCTTCCTTCCTCCCTCCCTCCCTCCTTCCCTTCCTTCCTTCCTCCTTTCCCTTCCTTCCTTCCTCCTTTCCTTCCTTCCTTCCTTCCTTTCCTTCCTTCCTCCCTCCTTTCCTTCCTCCCTCCTTATCTTCCTTCCTTCCTTCCTCCTTTCCTTCCTTCCTTCCTCCCTCCTTCCTTCCTTTCCTCCCTCCTTCCTTCCTTTCCTCCCTTTCTTCCTCTCTCTTTTCCTTCCTCCCTTCCTTCCTCCCACCTTTCCTTCCTTCCTTCCTTCCTTCCTTCCTCCCACCTTTCCTTCCTTCCTTCCTTCCTTCTTTCCTCCCTTCCTTCCTCCCTCCTTTCCTTCCTCCCTTCCTCCCTTGATTATACATAATACATTATCTTGTGAGAGGATGACCTTGTTCTACCATCAGTACAATGTAAGAACAATAGTCACGTCATAATGTGTGTACAATCAGGACAATGGTTAGTCAATAGATTATAAAATACATGATGTTCACTCAATCAGCATTTCATGTAGCGCAAGTGGTGTCATGGTCAGCAGATTATGACACACACACACACACACACACACACACACACACACACACACACACACACACACACACACACACCTAATCATATGACATAGTTACTCATTTGTATCAGAGAAGATGAATAATAAGAATTCCCATTACACCTACAGTAAAGATATTTAATATACAATCAGATTAAATAGAAAAAGCAGCAAATCTTCACATTTGGGAAGTTGGAACCAGCCAATCTTTGTCACATTTGCATGATGAGTGACTAATATGATTGTCAAAATTACTGTTACATCCTGTTGATCAAACATTATTTCAAGTAATTGGAGAGAACACACACACACACACACATATAAACTAACTACATCTTTCCTTCACACTTACAAAGCCATACTTATTCTCATTTCCGAGATGCTTATTCTCTATTTCTCTCTCACACATGTACACACACACACACACACACACACACACACACACACACACACACACACACACACTTGCACAGCAGACTCCAGTCGGCACGTACAGTGTGTCTAATGAGGTGCAGTATAGTCACCAGGCCTAATAGAACAGTCACAGTGTGTTATTCCTCTGCCGTCTGAGGTCTGCCGGAGCTTCCTCACTCACTAAACACTTTGCTCTGCTGTCAACTGCAGGGCGTCAAATCACCCAGCAGACGCTGCTGCACACGTGCTGATGTATTTTCACTGCAGCTGCCTGCGCTTCATTGCATTCAAAACAAAAAGATTCCCAGCTGGTATGTCAGAATTATTATTATGGTACAGCTTGGAAAAAATCAACAAGGGAACATGGTCGGACAAAAGACTTTAAAGTATTTGACTTTCCATGTAAAATCTTGCACCCACTGTTTCTGCTGATATCAGTAGAAAACAGGCATATATTTTTGGTAGCGTTCAGCCCTTACAGACGGTTGTAGCATCTTTTTTGGATGCATGCAAATTAAGGATTTATTGTAGTGTTCTCTACTTCTTTGGGGGATTTAGAAATAACTAACCCGAAGTCTAATAACTCTTCATACTTAAACAACAGTGAAATATTTAATTCATCAGTGTCCAAAACTACTCGTGCAGAATGATAACATTTTCAGATGTGCCTCTCCAATCATTAAGGTTTATTTAACTTAAAATAAGGAACAGTAAGAGAGAATTCACTTGGCTGCGGTACTGTAGGAGATGGGACCTAATGAACCATCAAACGACCACTGTCATTTATTCTGAGGATGATGAATCCATATAAAGAGAGCCCTGCTTTTTTCTGAGGGTCAAAAATCCATATATTTTAGACACATGGCTCTAAGAGTACTCGTAACTCTACAGATGACTTCCATCCTAACAGGCTTTTTTTTTTTTTAACGTCAAAAGAGTTTTCTTTCCATTTCCAATATCCGACTGGACTGATGAAATGGTGAAGAAAGTTGGGGGATTTAATTTGGCATCTACCTGCGAAAATTGTGATTTTACATGCTCTGAAGTTCAAGTGAATCCCAATGAGTGTCTGCCTTCCTCCCACTCACATTTCCTGCTGTCATTCCCACCGGAACAGAAAATACCAGTGTGCAAACAGACTGACAATTATTTAAATTTTTAAAAAAAGGTAAAGAAAGGTGAACTAACACCTTTGCAGCCGTCTATCAGCCCCTCTGGCAGCTAATTAAGCATCACTTCAAACATCAGATATGTCACCTCTGTGGATGATGGATAAAGTTAAATAAAAAGCACCTGAGGGGTCTGTTCCCTATTTAAATTGTTGTAACCTATTTTTTTACGGCATCTTTGCTTTACTTGATGGTAAACCATAAAGATCGACACTTAAAATGTCACAAGGTTCACGTGTCAGTAATATTGAGCCAAAGGGGTCAGGTCTCCAGACAAGACCGGACTTGTAATGCAGTAAGTCAAGTCGAGTCACTAGCTGAAAGCAAATCAATACCACTAAAACCCAGCTGCTATATTATTAGCAGTAAAATGCTTTCTTTCTTTTTTTTTCTCTTTTTTTTTTTTTTTTACTTGTCCTTTTCAACAGAACTGAATAAATGAAGGGCACATCGGTATAATGCCGACCATTTGAAAATCACTGAAATGGAACAAAATATTCAAATTGAATTTATATTTCAATTTGCCTCACCTGAATTTATACCAACCTGAAATGTATGAGTCAGTGGTTTTTAAAAACAGACACGTGTGTTTCTATTTGTCAAAGTATGGGTTATAGGCTAGTTTAGAAGTAGCTGATGACTCTTTTTGTGATGAAACTCTACAAAAGAAAGAAGCAGCTGTGCATTCCTACTTTTTAAAATGGTGATTGAAATGATGATACTTGACCAGAACAACCAGAACATGGTGTTAAACTCACCATGACCTGAGACACGCTGGAAAATAACATCTTAGTAACGTATAGAGAACATATTGCTCGTCTCTATCGATGAACCCTTTCATCCTGTATTGTTGGTGGATACAAATGTCCCTGAACATTAACACAGCAGAAGCAATGTGGTTCATCTCAGGCAGCAGACATCTGAATCATAACGTTTTTCAGTCCACTTATTTTTCTTTTTAATGACTGAAAACTTAGAAAACATTGATTCTTCTAAACTATCAGAGAAGAAATTGTTTTATAAAGTCTTAACCTTTTACTGACCAATGTTATTTGCTGGCCTTCATTAAAGTCCGTGTAAAGTAAGAATAAATGTGTTTTCTGAGTTTGACATACCACAGAAAAGTGTTGTTAACCACCCTGCCAAATTTGAATTATTAAAAAAATCGCCAAATATATGAAATTATGCTTCAAAGTCGTGTAAAAATCAGCCTCTTTCTCTGCTCCCAAACGCTGTGGGCATGCCTGCCGACTGCCGAGTCCGCTGAAACCCCGCCCCCTACCAAGTGTCACCTGTCAATCAAAGTCACCACCTCTACCAGAAACATGGACGCTACGTCTGAGAGCTTTTGGCGGCTAGCTTGGCGGCTAACTTGGCGGCTAACTCAGCTGCTAGCTCAGCGGCTAACTCAGCTAACTGGCTAACTGTAGACTGTAGTAGTAGTAGTGTGTGCTGAATGTATTTATACCTCTACAGCAGCAGGGTTAGGGTTTACGCAGTAGTGATTTTCAGACCCGCCCACTAAATCCTGAACACAGAAATCTTGAAACACAGTTTGTGAAGCCTAGCTCCACAATTCAAATCTAAATGGTTGAAATGCTTTTTACACCTTTTTTGGAAATACATTTATGACCTATTTAATGTGTTTAGAAGAAAATGTTTGAATTCACTTTACACAGTCTTTAACCTCATTAGGAAAGTGATCACACACTAAAAGACTGAAAACCTGAAAAGACCTAAAAAAGGGAAATTCTACACTAAAATCCAGTAACTCCGACTCATGTTCCAGGAGTTTTTCGGTGATGATAACATTCTCACTTCCTCTCATCCTGCCCAGTCGACTTTGACCTCAGTTAGTTAATTCCAATATTGTTTTCGTAAATGAGACGATTTGCCTCAAAGAGTTTCGGCTGTAGCAAGTTCATTAATAAGATAAGACTCTGAATCCTCACTCCACATACATACACTGGCTTGTGCTGAGTAATAAATCATACATTTCTTTTAGATCGCATGAATATCTATGCTGTCACTTCCTCTACGGTTTCGCATTTATATGAATGAAACAGATTTATATTTGTATGAGTCGGCTGCTGCTATTAAAAAGTAGAAAAACTGTAGAGAAATCACTTGCAAATAATCAAATACTCTTCTTCTATGTCGACACAAATAGAATAAGAAGTCTACGATATCTTTTTTAATCATGATTTCGGTATTATTTCCTTTTCTGGGTGAAATGAAACCACAATTCCCCTTTAAATTCTGAATAAACCCACAACTACCCCCCCCCCCCCCTTCCATATGAGGAGTCTGACTGGTCCTGAGGCCATCGATGTTAAAAATGTATACATCCCAGCCACACACAGCCTCCACCAACATGGCATATGGTACAACGAGGGCAGTTTAAACATTTAAAAACGTATCCTACTTCCTTGGGTCAAACAGCATATGATCCCCCCCCCCCCCCTCCCCCTCCCCCTCCCCAAGAGAACCTGTGAAGCTCACATACAGACTAGATATAACCCTCCACATTTGCTGGATGATACAATCAGCGGGAATAAGCCCCGGTTTGTGTGCGTTTATCACTAGTGTGTGTGAGTGTGTATAGGAGCATCAATGAGTGTCAGAGTCACTGGCGGCGGGTGTAAGTGGAGAGCAGTGTGTGGTGAGATGACACATTTAGACCACATTTGTTCAACATCGAAGCCGTTTCAGTTAAACAGACCAAACAATTGTCCTTCTTTACTCTGCAGCCAGACAGTCTCTCTCTTCCACTTCAGGTCCATGAGAGGCATTGTGAAGGCCGAGACAAATTTTAAAACCAAGAGTCTCAATAAAACAGCATGAAGTCTGCAATTTAGAAAAAGCCGACTAACGCTTACAAAAGACTTCAGCTGAAGAGGTGAGAGCAGTAAAATGAAGGGCAACCAGCACAGAAAGTTAAGAATCTCTCCTTAACCTTCCTGTTGTCCTCAAGTCAAGGATGGAAGGAAGGAAGGAAGGAAGGATGGAAGGAAAGAAGTAAGGAGGGAGGGAGGAAAAGAGGAAGGAAGTAAGGAGAGAAGGAAGGGAGGAAGGAAGGAAGGAAGTGAGGAAAGGAGTAAGGAGGGAGGGGGGAAAAGAGGAAGGAAGTAAGGAGAGAAGGAAGGGAGGAAGGAAAGGAGGAAGGAAGGAAGGAAGGAGGGAGGAAAAGAGGAAGGAAGTAAGGAGAGAAGGAAGGGAGGAAAGAAAGGAGGGAGGAAGGAAAGGAGAAAGGAAGGAAGGAAGGAAGGAAAGGAGTAAGGAGGGAGGGAGGAAAAGAGGAAGGAAGTAAAGAGAGAAGGAAGGGAGAAAGGAAAGGAGGAAGGAAGGAAGGAAAGAAGGAAAGAAGGAAGGAAGGAAGGAAGGAAGGAAGGAATGAGGAAGGAAAGGAGTAAGGAGGGAGGGAGGAAAATAGGGCGGACCTAAGGAGAGAAGGAAGGAAGGAAGTGAGGAAAGAAGGATGGGAAGAATGAAGGAAAAATTAAAGAAAGAGGGAAGAAGGAAGGAAAGAAGGAACAGTCAATTTGACCTGAGTGGACGACTGGAGGGTTAAAGAGAAAGAAGCTAAATTCTCCAGCACTTCCTGTTAGAGGTAGATACTCGCTGTGTAGGACTGTAAACGAGCGTCTCTACCTCACAGACTCACAGATCACATACCTGCTTCAGGCCATTCACTAAATTTCCCACACAACAAGAAATGCCGTTGAAATGACTGCACGAAAGCTTCACATTACATCTGCAGCACGCACAACGGTATCATAAAACGTCCCAGTGGTGCTTCCAAATCTGCAACTCATTTAAAAAGAGACCACATGTGCACCGACAGTAAACGTTAGAGAGACGAGCAGCAAGCAGTCAACACACGAGTCCACACAAGCTCAGACTGAGAGACACAACTGTCCAGCTACTGTTTAGAGAGTTTAACCTTCCTGTCGTCTGTTTTGACTGTTCCTTCCTTCCTTCCTTCCTTCCTTCTGTCTGTCCTTCCTTCCTACTGCCTTCTCTCTTTCTTTCCTTCCTTCCTCTCTCTTTCCTCCCTTCCTCCATCCCCCTTCCTCCCTTTCTTTCCTTCCTTCCTTCCTTTCCTCCCTCCCTCCTTTCCTTCCTTCCTCCCACCTTCCTCCCCTCATTCCTTCTTTCCTCTCTTCCTTCCATCCTTCCTTACTTCCTCCCTTCCTCCATCCCCCTTCCTTCCTTTCCTTCCTTCCTTCCTCCCTTCCTCCATTCCCCTTCCTTCCTTTCCTCCCTCCCTCCCTCCTTTCCTTCCTTCTTCCCACCTTCCTTCTTTCCTCTCTTCCTTCCATCCTTCCTTATTTCCTCCCTCCTTTCCTTCCTCCCCTCTTTCCTCCCTTCCATCCTTCTTACCTCCCTCCCTTCCTCCCTCCCCTCCTTCCTTCTTTCCTCCATCCTACCTTCCTTTCCTCCCCTCCTTCCTTCTTACCTCCCTTCCATCCTTCTTACCTCCCTTCCATCCTTCTTTCCTCCCTTCCATCCTTCTTCCCTTTCCATCCTTTCCTCCTTTCCTTCCTTCCTTCCTTCCTTGACTCGAGGACAACAGGAGGGTTAAACTCTTAAAAGGATCACACCAGTTTAGAAACAGCAGCATCTTAGTAAATAATTAATCCTTCTTTGGGGACTGGTAAAAAAAACTTTTCCAGTATATCACTGCTTGTATTTACTGTAGCTGCTGTCTGTCTTTCTCTCGGGCGTTTTCATTTAGTATTAGAAATCAAACCTAAGTAAATAATTGATTCATTTTAGTCACACTTCTTTTATTAAAAGTAAAAATAGCAAGTCTTCATTAGAGCATGATATTTATCTGTAGGAGTTTCCAGTAGGCAGTTTCTGTGTGGGAGGAGGCATCTGCTGTACGTTACTGAGAGCAGGTGTTTAACTTTCGTTTTGTCATTACACTAACTGTCGGTAAGTTAGGAACAATAGTGGTAATATTTCTAAGTTAAAATTAAGAGTGCATCCCTTTTGACTGTTCCTTCTTTCCTTCCTTCCTTCCTCCTTTCCTTCCTTCCTTCCTTCCTCCCTCCCTCCTTTCCTTCCATCCTTCTTCCCTCTGTTTAATTTTTTCTTCCTTCTTCCCCTCCACCCTTCTTTCTTTGCTCCCTCCTCCTTCCTTCCTTCCTCCCTCCTTACTCCTTTCCTTCCTCCCTCCCTCCCTCCCTCCTTCCTTCCTTCCTTCCTTCTCTCCTAAATTCCTTCCTCTTTTCGTCCTTACTCCTTTCTTTCCTTCCTTGTTTTGTGTTTATGTCACAGGTTTACAACCTACTACCACTACTACTACTACCACTACCACCACTACCACTACCACCACCACCACCACTACCACTACTACTACTACTACTACTACTACTACTACTACTACTACTACTACTACTACTACTACTACTACCACCACCACCACCACTACTACTACCACCACCACCACCACTACTACTACTACTACCACCACCACCACCACTACTACTACTACTACTACTTCTATGAACACGTATTATCCGAGGGGATAACAAGTTAGCTAGGATAGCCGTAGCACAAGTTAATTAGTTTGCCGATGTTTAACGCTTATGTGCAATAAAATGGTGTGGAGAACTGAGTTGTGTCCGCCGTACTTGTCCTGAGACCCTTCCAGAGGGGGTTTATTAAACCAAGCAGTGTGGAAAGCTAGACATTATCTGTATTGCACTTTGTATCATATATAGTGTAAAGCGTGGATCTAGAATTTAATTGTTCCAGACCGTAAAGCTCACACTGACTTAAATAAACAGGAAGTTGAAAATGAATGGGTCCATTCTGAGAGGTTCAGAGATAAACTTTAAGAATGAATCATCACCTTTCAGGAAGCCATTAGTCATTAATTAGTTAGCCAGTAGCAAGTGGAAAAAAAGTAGTTGTCTGGGTCTAAATGTAAAGAAATGATCAGCCAGGGCTCTAGTTTGAGTCACCTGCTCTCTGACCCTCTTCCTGTTATATGTTTATATTATTATTACTGAATGAAAGCTTCTGTGTCCGCTATTCATTCAGTGATTCAACGTCACTCAAGAGGATTAATTATCTACGCAGACGAAATGATGCAGACAAATTCCCAGAAATTACATCGGAGGGAAAGGTTCAGCGGTGAGTCAGGCTGAGGTCACTCTGTTTAACCCTGTAGGCCAAGAAAAGATAAACAACCTGTAACTGAGGTAAAATACAGTTACACATTAAATTAGACTAAGCATTGTTCACTAATGATTATGATCATTACAGCATAATCTATATTTTGCTTCTTTTTTTTTCCAAATTAATTGATGGTTGTGTCGTTAACAACCAGGAAATGATCCAGTAATTATAACCCCAAAATTTAACAGTGTTCAAATTACAATCTCTTATAAAAAAAGAAGAAGCAGCAAATCATCAAATTTTAGAGAGAGTGGGGAAAAAAAGCAAATGTTTGACATATTGAAAATTGACTTCAGAGGTAAATCAGAATTTAATATTTCAACATTACTCTTCAGGTCCCCAAGAAGAGTTTTATGGTGTGCAGCTTCAATCTGTATTTGTATGTCTCCGTGTGTGCAATAACAGGACCGAAACTAAATTGACTTTTTTTCTAGGTTTAATGGAGAGCAGGCCATGACAAACCGAAAGGAAAACACAAAAACAATCCGTGAGCCAGGCATGCAGATTTTATCATTTGTGATCTGGGTTTGTGTGAGGCCCTGAGGGGGGAAAAAATGTTTGGAGCCACTGGTTTAGTGTTATCTCTAAACCCTCCAGCCACCTCCCAAACAATTTGAACATTTTCAGACAAGCCTTGCATGCAAAACATTTGTAGTGGTTACAGCATGTGAGGTTGTATGCTCTCGGTTAACTGAATCAGGAGAGGTAGAGATAATCAGACATCACTTCTACAAATGGACACTTTTGAGTGAAGCTTTGAAATATTAATGGGGTGATGAGGCCGCTGGAGGCAGCCTTTAATCCATGCCAATGCAAATGGACCCCAAGGTCACTAACATAACATTGCAGCAGCCTCTGGCCATGATAGATTGACTAGGAAAAAGCCTGTGAAATGGGGTCTTTCATAGTCTGGCAGAGTACAGAGTGCACTGTATAATACACTGGCCTCGAGCCCACGGCAGGCTCAGGGGGGAATTAACTGGAGCTTGCGACACATCAAAGTGTTTGGAGCACAATGTGTGTTTTTTAAACCATCACCCCATTGACCTGCCATTTTCTCTGGGCAAAAAGGATTCACAAAATAAGCACAGGAACGTTGTTACAGTGGACAAGGGCGATAATGAGCGAGTTCTTTGTGTTTAGAAACTTCTCTTTACAATGCAGACTACATTCTCCTTCCTTCCTCCCGACTTTGTGAAGGACACAATGAAGATGGCCCTCAGAGCTAAGCAGGTTTTTAAGGCTTTAAGTGGAAGAAGTTAACATGAATTTTAACTTTAACCAAGAGAGCCTTGCACTTCAAACAAGAACAGTCGCATAGCAACAAGCAACAAGCAACCATCTACATGTTGTGTTTCTGTTTAGGTGATGCCAGCGAGAAGCAGAGTGGTCCACTGGACACAAGAGCTGCTCAGAGCTAACAATGAAGCGGTGGTCGGATGTTGAGTTGAGTCCCAAAGGGTTTGCTACATCTCAGCTGGAGTGCTCTGCCATTACAGCAATGCCAAACAATTACTGCCATGGCCTGCCACATCATTTGAATAATTCACACGCACTCAAAAGAAAAAAAACTTTTCAATTGAAGTTCTACCTTTGAATACTCAGACAAGAAAAAAATCCACTTTACGTCAGCAGCCTCCAAAACTCAGTACCGCAGAAACGGAGAGAAATGCACACTCTCACTCAAACACCGGAGGGTCTTTCCATCACATCTGTTGCAAAAATCGAAAAGCAACTATCAAAAACTCAGAGCTGGTTTCATTTCTACAGACAGCCTGGTATTTGCTACTCAAAGTGTTCTCGTAGCTCAAAAAGACTAAAATCTGCAGAGGCGAGCTTTGTAGTTTCAGATTTTTAAAATATATATATATATATATATATCATTGGTCAGGGTGCTTTTCACATTTTATATCATTTTTTTCCTCTGCTGTGGACTCTTATTGTTGCAACAGGAGTTTAGGATATGTTTGAGTCACTGCTTTGCCCCCAGTTGGTGTCAGGTTCAGGTTGTGTGATGATAGAAGCATTAATTGTACACAGCAGACGTCCAGAAGTCTGCACAGTTTCTGTAAAAAGGGGTTTCTGCTCTCACTCCATCTCCCTTAACATTTTCCTGCTGAGGTGGCCTTATGCTTTCACTGTTTGAATCTGCCTCGTCCCAATTAGTGGAAATGGGAATGCTCCTCTCTGTCATGGCCCCAATTTGGGGTTTAGACTGATAAGCAGAATGCTTCTTTACATAAAAACCCTGGTGCAGTGTTAATGAATTACCCTCCAACCTCTGTGATTCATTAAACACGCTCACACAGGATAATGAAATTCACTGAAATCACAGGTGCCCCAGATACTGTACAGTTGGTGTGAGGTTACAGTTTTACATCACTAGCTACTAATGTGCAGCAGAAAGGTCTCTAAGTTTGGTAACTGCATACTTCAATCTCGTTCATGTTCTCAGATTTTGCTCTGATCTAGCAGCTTGAGTGGATGTCTGCATTCAAACCCATTCTTCACTGCAGCTGTGATGGAAGGAGTAAAGAGGTCACACACATACGAGGAGGAATCCAAATGTACCTGATTGCACAGGAGTCGGGTGTAATTATCGGATTTGCTGCTAGTTAGCTTCTTCCTACGGCTCGGTGAAAGTCAAATTGGGATTGAAAAGGGAGAAAATTCATCAACTGTGGAAGAGACGCAGGAGGCTGTGGACGTGGGAGAGGCCGGGACAAGTGTGTCGCATCTTGGGGAGAATAATTTAAAGGGAATTAGAGAAAGACTTATGCAGGTTTGTGTTGTTGTTGTATCAAGAAATTCTGACTTTATAAAATCCCTGTATAGGCAATGTATGCTGTGAATATTACCTTTCTCTAATACCTTTCATTCTAATACCTACACTCAGGATGGCACCAATGCTCTTGTTTCCTCTTTCCTATTAAACATCTGTATCCCTGGGCGTGCAGGTGGTCGAGTGGTTAGAGCACATGCCATATAGGCAGCCGACCCCGGTTCGAATCCCGGTCGGAGGTCCTTTGCTGCATGTCACACCCCCCTCTCTCTCTCCCATGTTTCCTGTCTGTCTACTGTTGAATAAAGGCGTCTATGCCGGAAAAATCTGTATCCCTCACCATGACGACCTGGAACAGATGACCAAATATAGGTCTGTGCACTTTTTTAAATTGTATTACTATATAAAGGGTTAATAAAAAAATAACCTCACTATTACCTTTGTGATGACTTTGGTTTGGATAGGTCACATCTGGCCAAAACACAATCTGTTTAATAAGGTCAGAGTCTGCACCAAACTAATCCAGAGTATATCTGACTGCTGCATCTTTGGATTCATACTAATCCAAAGCAATCACAACAATGTGTATAAATTACTGCATTAAGAGTCAAATATAGGGCATAACTCACTTATCTCCTGCTTGATTTCTCTACTGCTAACCTACGAACACAACACAGGAAAAATATGTTGAATCAAATACTTTATCAAGTACTTCATACATATTTGATTCAACAGATTTGAGATAGAAACCCCCATTTTAAAAAACTAAATCTTATTCCAGAAATGTGCTCTGTTAAAATGAGTTACAGTAGATGCTTAAAAGGCAGTGGTGTGCACAAGGAGGGGGCAGGGAGGGCAGTCGCCCCCCTCATGGCCCAATTGTTGAAAAATGCACGCTGAAGTGCCCTCTTCGGAGCCAAAAGGCGTGTTAAGGTGCCCTCTTGAGAGCCAAAACGCGTGCTAAGGTGCCCTTCTTGGGAGCCAAAAGGCGTGCTAAGGTGCCCTCTTCAGAGCCAAAACGCGTGCTAAGGTGCCCTCTTCAGAGCCAAAAGGAGTGCTAAGGTGCCCTCTTCAGAGCCTAAAGGCGTGCTAAGGTGCCCTCTTGGGAGCCAAAACGCGTGCTAAGGTGCCCTCTCGGGACCCAAAACGCGTGCTAAGGTGCCCTCTTGAGAGCCAAAACGCGTGCTAAGGTGTCCTCCTGGTTGGCAAAACACAGTAAACTGCCCTCTTGGGTGGCAAAAACACACACTCTTGCCCTCTTCAGTGGCGAGAACGTGCTGTATGTGCCCTTTTTTTTCTTTTCGCCCCTGCCCTTCAAGAAGTCTGTGTACGCCACTGCTTAAAGGCAGTAACTACCATAAAAGTAGACCGACCAACAAAATGCATGCATCACCTAAACAGTCTACCACACCATGAAATGACTGAATAACCTACTCTGTGTCTCCGTGTCTGGCTTGATTTGTATTTACGCTGGGTGATTTCTTCCACGCTGGCAAAAATAAATTAGAAAACTGCCTCAAACTTAAAACCAATCAGAAAAAGGACGGCTGAGAGTTTTATATGCTGCTATTTTATTACATTAAGTGCACTACTTCTACTTCTGGAGTGCTAGTCCTTAACAAATAGTTTGACATTTTAGGAACTGGACTATTTCTTGTGACTTACTGGAGGATTTATTTGACCTTTTCCCCCCCCCTTCCCTTTCTTTATGCTAGGCTAAGCTACCTGTATCATTTCTGTAGCTTTATATTTTTAATGGACATACATCAGAGTGGAACTGATCTTCTTTTCTAGCCTTTAGCAAAGAAAAGGAAACAGAAGTATTTTCTAAAATGTCAAACTAATTCTTTCACTCTCTCTTGTTTTCTTTCAGTGCCGTCCCTTTATCCCGACAGATGAAACATCCCCTATAGTCAGGGAGAGGTATAATTGATCATATGGTTGACATCTGAGGCCCACTTTGTTGAGCTCGGCAGTGCTGCTGCATGTTGGACACAGATGAAACTACCAATCCTCTTTTAGCAGGCGACAAGGCATATTGACAGAAACTCAATTTTTAGTCCTTTAAGTCTGTTTTCCCTCTCCTTATCCTCTTATTTGTTTTACTTTCGCCTTCCTCCTCTGGTTTGACCCCTCTCTCTTTTTCTATCTCATCCACTCTCCTTCCTTGTATGCCCATCTGAATAAATAAATGCAGAGATGGGCACAGGAAGAAAGGACAAGGGAGGGAGAGAGAGAGAGATAGAGAGAGAGAGAGAGAGAGAGAGAGAGAGAGAGGAGAGAGAGAAGAAACTAGGGCACTCCAACCTGGATGCATCATCCAAAGCAATTTGCTCAGATGGAGAGCGAGAGAGAGAGAGGAGGAGGAAAACAAGGAGCTTAAGAGCATCTCTGCTAAAGAGGGGATGGCTTAGAGAAAACAAGCAAAATGGACTGACAAGCTGAGCCACTGAGAGAGATGGAGAGAGTGTGGCGGAGAGGCGAGGAGAAAGAGAAAGTGTTGGTAAAATGACAAAAGGACAGGACGAGCTGGGAGCGAGAGAGAGAAAGAGAGAGAGTCAGTGGTGGAAAATTGGACTATAGAGCAGCAGAGAGAGAGAGAGAGAGGGAGAGACAGAGATAGAGAGACCACAACCCCTAATTTACCTCTTTACTGAAAAAACAAAATGATGGTTTAATAGAGAGGTTCTCACAGTAAATCAAGGCCAAATACATTTTTGGACACTAAGATTGATGCTTTCACTCACTCGTTATTTCAGTTTGCAGTTTTTTGTATCTCAGTCTTCTGGTTTACTTTGTGGAAGAGTAGATAAATAAATAAACCATGCCAAGAGAGATTGAAATAATAAGATGTTTGAAATAAAATGAATAAAACACACATTCCAATAATCAAATAAGCCCCTGCAGCCTGGCTCCATGTTTCCAGTAAGCTAGCATTGGCTTCGGTCCGAGGTAGCGTGAAAGTCAACACCCTGCACTCCTTTATTTTGTAAAGTCCTGGCTTCAACATGAAAACATGCAATGCAAACCCAATGAGTGACTCCATAACACCTCACTATGTCCCATCTTTATATCCCAGGACTCTGCATGTTTGTTACACTTTGAGTCTTTATTTTCTTAATGAAGCATAATCTCCACATGCTAACTGTTTTAAATGAATCCCTTGCTCTTTAACAGTACATGTTGTGTACTAATCAAAGGTGACAGAACCAAACACTTTGCCTGTGTGCCTTTGCCTCACGTCTCATTTTCAACGTGCATTCCTAGTAGCAGTACAGTATGTCGACAGGCTCTGCTAACCGTCTTCTAAACTAATTATGACTTATGTGTCATTCCACCGGTGCTTTAGCGGCATCAAGGTTAAAATTGTTTTCATTAACAATTCATTAACGGTACTTTCAAGAGCACTATTAGAGATGTATGCAAAAGACATGAGAGAGGGAGAGAGGGGGAGAGAGGGGGAGAGAGAGAGAGAGAGAGAGAGAGAGAGAGAGAGAGAGAGAGAGAGAGAGAGAGAGAGAGAGAGAGAGAGAGAGAGAGAGAGAGAGAGAGAAAGAGAGAGAGAGAGAGAGAGAGAGAGAGAGAGAGAGAGGGAGAAGGGGGGGGGTCAAGAGCTCTAAGAGGTAAACAGAGTAGCACTGAGAGGAGGGTCTCCTCTTACAAAAAGAGGTTGAAAATGGAAGGAGACGGGTTAGCGGTTAGCGTCCATATCACTCTCACATGGAGCCATGAGGCGGAGGTGGATATGAAGTGAAGCCACTATAAGCTAGGTTTTTAAATACTAACTCATTTGAACCTGGATTTGCAGCATTAACCTTACAGCCCCAACACATTGATTTTTTTTTTTTTAAAGATACGTTATTTAACCAGAGTTTCCTCCAAATCCATTAGGAATGTGACACATGAACAAACACACAAAAGACGACAAAAATGTAGCCCGGCGATGATGAATAAAAAGGAGCCAGACGGGAAGATGAGATGAAGGCAGGTATTGAAAAGAAGATACGAAAAGAAAGATTGAAAAGATGAACTAATGCTGCTATGAACTCGTGAGAGAGAGAGAGAGAGGATGAGGATGAGGATGAGATGGAAGTAGAGATTGAAAAAAGGGGAGTACGTGAAATAAAACAGATGAGCTTGGGAGGCAGCAGTGGATAAGGAGCGGGGGGAGGGGGGGGGGGTTGAAGATAGAGAAGTGGGGATGGAGTGTAAAAGAGGCACACACACAAAAAAGGTGCTTGGGAGATTGGGGAGGGAAGGAGGGGGTGTAGAAAGTGAGACAATGAAGAAGAGATGAGATGGATGAAAACACACAGGATGGAGGGGAAAGGTGGAGGTGGAGGCGGAGGGAGGGGAAGAGAGGAGGAAGAAAAAGGGAGCACACAGTGACATGAGGAGGAAGAGGAAGACTAGGGAGGGTGGCTCCTCAGAGATAGGTCATTAATAATCCATGGAGCCTTAAGTACTCCTATTGAGGGAGAAAATCGCTCCTGTGAGTCTCAAAGCAGCCACCGTGCTCATCCTCCCTCCCTCCTCCTCCTCTCTGCTAGCCTTCCTCTCTCCTCCTCTCATTCTCTCTCTTAGCCTTCCTCTCCACCTCTCATTCTCTCTCCTAGCCTTCCTCTCCTCCTCTCATTCTCTCTCCTAGCCTTCCTCTCCTCCCTCTCCTCCTCTAATTCTCTCTCCTAGCCTCCCTCTCCACCTCTCATTCTCTCTCCTAGCCTTCCTCTCCTCCCTCTCCTCCTCTAATTCTCTCTCCTAGCCTTCCTCTCCTCCTCTCAATCTCTCTCCTAGCCTTCCTCTCCTCCTCTCATTCTCTCTGCTAGCCTTCCTCTCCTCCTCTCATTCTCTCCTAGCCTTCCTCTCCTCCTCTCATTCTCTCTCCTAGCCTTCCTCTCCTCCTCTCATTCTCTCTCCTAGCCTTCCTCTCCTCCTCTCACTCTCTCTTAGCCTTCCTCTCATCCTCTCATTCTCTCCCCTAGCCTTCCTCTCCTCCTCTCATTCTCTCTCTTAGCCTTCCTCTCGTCCTCTCATTCTCTAAGCATATCTTAAATGCAATGCTCTTTGTTTGATGTGTTTTTTGGAATGAGTTTTTTTATCTCTTCTTTCCTTCCTCCCTCCCTCCTACCTTCCTTCCTTCCACCCTCCTTTCCTTCCTTCCGTCTTCCTGCCTTCCTTCCTTCCTTGACTCGAGGACAACAGGAGGGTTAATATTGATAAATCTCTTGTTTTTGCTGTATCTTCAAAGGATGAGACGGATGACGTGACTTGATGACACGTTTCTGCTTGTGTGTCGTGCTCCTGCAATCCACCAAGCGTTCGTCTCACCGTGTGACAAGCCTCAAAATTGATATCTTACAGGCTGACACAAATTGCAATCCACAGATTTTATTAGACCAGTCACGCACATGGTGGGACATGCATGTAACTCACTAGTTTTTTTGCTGTTATTTCATTGTCAGAGAGAGAGAGAGAGAGAGAGAGAGAGAGAGAGAGAGAGAGAGAGAGAGAGAGAGAGAGAGAGAGAGAGAGAGAGAGAGAGAGAGAGAGAGAGAGAGAGAGAGAGAGAGAGAGACAGAGAGAGAGACAGAGAGAGAGAGGAAGGGAGGAGGGAAAGGAAGGAAGGAAGGAAGGAAGGAAGGAAGGAAGGAAGGAAGGAAGGAAGGAAGGAAGGGAGGGTGGAGGAAAGAAAGAGAGAAGGAGGGAGGAAGGAAGGAAAAAAGGACAGAAGGAAGGGAGGAAGGAAAGGAAGGAAGGAAGGAAGGAAGGAAGGAAGGAAGGGAGGGTGGAGGAAAGAAAGAGAGAAGGAGGGAGGAAGGAAGGAAAAAAGGACAGAAGGAAGGAAGGAAAGAAAGGAAGGAAGGAAGGAAGGAAGGAAGGAAGGAAGGAAGGAAGGAAGGAAGGAAGGAAGGAAGGAAGGAAGGAAGGAAGGAAGGAAGGAAGGGAGGGAGTTAGGAAGGAAGGAAGGAAGGAAGGAAGGAAGGAAGGAAGGTAGGTATCATATCAGACTATCTGCGTTTGGCCAGTTGTGGACGGTTCAAAGTGAACATTTTAAGGACTTCTCGTACATACTGGCTTAAAAGTTTAGTATGAGTTCTTGATCTTGGGATCAGCCGTGGGCAGAACTCTCTCTTCCTATTTTAACACACTCTCACTGTGTTGTTCTGTTGTGTTTGTATAGATGTGGGTCATAGCAGCTGTCACACTGAGCTGAAGATGGAGCTTTGAACCAGCCATCGGGGGACCAGCATCACTGTGGCTCCGACTGGGATCTAGGACCATTGTTCTGGATAACCAACCAAATATTTTGCTTCTGTCATTGCCAACTTCCAGCTGGGACTTCTAAAACTTTCTCTGCCCTCCCTCTTCTTTCTCTTTTTTTTCCTCTGCCCTCCCTCTTTCTCATCTCTCTCTTTTTTCTGAATGCATCAATTATCCTCCCGCCCTCATTCCCCCTTCAACATCTTTTTAAATGTGCATTAAACTGTGTCGTCCTCCCAGGTCAAATTCACCCCGTCTGTTTTGACTCTCTTTCCTTCCTTCCTCCTACGTTCCTTCTTTCCTCCATCCTTCCTTCCTTCCTTCCTCCCTCCTTTTTTTCTTCCTTCCTTCCTTTCCTCCCTTCTTCTTTCTCAATTTCTTTCCTCCCCTCTACCTTCCTTCCTTCTTTCCTCCCTCCCTCCTCCCTTCCTTCTTTCCTCTGTCTGTCTTTCTTTCCTTCCTTCCTTCCTTCCTTCCCCCCCTTATTTCCTTCCTTCCTTCCTTTCCCCCCTCCTTCCTTCTCAATTTCCCCCCCCCCACCTTCCTTTCTTCTTTCCTTTCCCCCTCCTACCGTCCTTCTTTCCTCCGTCCGTCCTTCCTTCCTCCCTCCTTTCTTCCCTTCCTTCCTTCCTTCCTCCCTCCTTTCTTTCCTTCTTCCTCCTTTCCTTCTTTCTTCCTCCATCCCTTCCTCCCTTGACTGGAGGACAACAGGAGGATGAATTCTAATTTCTGCTGCTAGTTTTCTCTCTCAAATTTGGCTCGTATCTCTCTCTCTCTCTTTTCCTTTCCTACCTCTTTCACATTTTCTGATGAGCTCTTCCTGACTCTCCCTTTCCTTTTTCCCTCATTCTCTCTCTCTCTCTCTCTCTCTCTCTCTCACATTGTGGTCTCTCAGTCTTTGTCTTTGTCTATCAATGCTTTTCCTCAGCGCTCTGTTTCATCACACAGACAGATGGAGAAACAGAAGGAGAGAGTGGCAAAAGGTGAAGAAAGCCAAGGAAAGAGGAAAAAAGAACAATAGATACAGAAGAAGATAAACGAGGGAGACAAATACAGAAAATAGGTGAGCGAGGAAGAGGTGGACAGAAGGAGGGTAGGACTATAAATCTGAAGGTAGAAAGAGACACAGGGTGGACTACATTCCTATTTAGGTGACAAGTAAATGTTATGAGACGTTTGAAATGTTGCAAAAAATAAAATGCTAATTAGATGCATCAATTTTGTGGACGTCAAAAAAAAAACTTGAGTTGTTTTTGTTCTTAAATGTCAGCTAATGTTGTCAGCTAGAGATGAAAACACTAAAAAACCCACTTGGCAACATTGTGATATCTAAATAGAGGCAAATTATAAATGTAATGACATTTCTGAGAGGTTAAAGTGGCTGTTCCAGATATACAACAACATTCTAGAATGTGTGTGTGTGTGTGTGTGTGTGTGTGTGCGTGTGCGTGTGCGTGTGTGTGTGTGTGTGTGTGTGTGCGTGTGTGTGTGTGCGTCCAGAGAGAGTGACACTTCTTACATTTCTTGTTTGTTTGGATTAAATAAAAAGGAAGAACTTGTTGTGGACGAACAAAGAAAAAAAGAGTCCCACCCACAGAAACTCACACTTCAACAAACAAGACAAATCTGAGGATTAAGCCACTGCAGTACCGCCCACAGTTTGATTGACAGGTGAAATGCTGGGTGGAAATATATTACAGAGAAAAACACTCAGAGCCAAAGACATTAAAATTCATGATCACCTGCATTTCAACTACAATATCTAAAGCAGGGGTGTCAAACATGCGGCCCGTGGGCCAGAACCGGCCCGCCAAGGGTTCCGACCCAGCCCACTTCCTGTCTTCTTTTCCTTCCTCCTTTTCTTCCTGTCTTCTTTCCTTCCTTCCTGTCTTCTTTCCTTCCTTCCTTCCATCTTTCCTTTGTCTTCTTTTCCTTACTTCCTTCCACCTGTCCTGTCTTCCCTCCATCTTTTCTTCCTTCTTCTCTTTCCTTCCTTTCTTCCTTCCATCTTTCCTTTCTGTCTTCTTTTCCTTCCTTCCTTCCTTTCTCTTCTTTTCCTTCCTTCCTTCCTTCCTTCCTTCCTTCCTTCCTTCCTTCCACCTGTCCTGTCTCCCTTGCATCTTTCCATCTCCTCCTTTTCCTTCCGTCCTCCCTTCCTTCCTTCCTTCCTTCCTTCCTTCCTTCCACCTGTCCTGTCTTCCTTCCATCTTTCTTTCTCCTCCTTTTCCTTCCGTCCTTCCTTCCTTTCTTCCTTCCTCACTCCTTGAATCCTTCCTTCCTTCCTTCCTTCCATCTTTTTAATGATCTGGCCCACATCAGATCAAATTGGACAGTATGTGGCCCTTGAAAGAAAATGAGTTTGACACCTCTGCTCTAAACCAACTAATCTGATGTTGCAATCTTGATTTCTTTCTTATATAAAGCATCATATTGACCAAGAGATAAAAAGAGAGACGGAGAATATGCAAGTCTCTCTCACTGGTGACGGTGATGAATTAATGAAACCACTGACAAACCGCTGCAGCAGACAGAGGCCGAGGCAGACACAGACATAAGAGAGGAAGTTAGACGCGGGGAGCTAAAGATGAGAAAATTAATGAGTGGAGATGACAGGAGGAGGGAGGATGAGAGACAGAATAAGGTAGAGAAAGAGAGGAAAGGTCAAAATGAAAAGAAAAAAAGAAAAGTATGCGAATAAAAAAAGGGGGCGAGGAAAAGAGAAAAGAGGCCAGAGAGGAAAAGCAGACAGGAACAGAAGAGATAAAAACACAAGGGGATGGGAAAAATTGAAGAGGTGGAGTAAGAGAGAGAAGAACCAGTGAAACAAAAGGGAGGGAAAAATATGAGGAGAAGAAAGGAGAAAGGGAGAAAGGGAGGTAAACAGGGTCAAAAGGTAGACAGAGACTGCAAGAGAGCAAGATACAGATGGAGACGGAGAAAAAGAGAAAGCAGATGTGACAGGTGGAAGACGAAAGAGAAAAAAAAACAGCATATAAAATGAGGAAGAGCAGAGTCGAGGGGGGGGGCGAGCAAGGGGGAGCTAAGTCAATCAGGCGTTGCCCGCGGCGATGCCATTGTCTGTGTGTGCGTGCATATTTAATAGTAATGAAAATAGTAATACTTTCAATTTGCAGACTCAAAGTGCTGCAGTGTTAGTAACATAAAGACAAACATGTGTGTGTGCAGCGTGTTTACAGGGAGGGGGGGCGGGGGGGGGGGGTCTGCAGTGCCAGGAAATGTAGTTGGTGGATGGATGCCCAGAGTTACCCCCCTCCCTCCCTCCTCCCTTCCCTCCCTTTGGTTTCCTTCCATCCCTCTGTCACTCTGCCCCTCAATGCCTCCCCTCCCCTCCCCTCCCTCTCTATTATTACATCTACATTTAGTAAGAGTAATCCCGTTAAGGTAAGCTGACTACAAAGCATGTTATGATGGCATCTGAAAAGGAGACGTCTCGTTATATGTGAGACACTAACGTCTTCATCATTTTATCAAGAATTTTAACACATCGCGTTTCTTTTTTTTTCTATGATGCATTCAGGAGCTGCCAAATGTGTCCAATATAAAATGCACTCTTTAATGTCCACTCGAAATAGTCACTGTTGTATTATAAATGGTTTCAACGCTGCAAATAAGGATTATTTCCATTATTAATTAATTCATTTTAGTTGTTTATTTCATTAAATGGTGAAAAATGTCAATCACTGTTTCCCAAAACCCAAGGTGACCCTCTCAAATATCTTGTTTTGTCTTGCCCAGCAGTACACAACCCAAAAATATGACATCATCATCATCAGCTGGAGCCAGAAACGGAGAATTTGGACATTTTCTTATCAAATAATTATTTATTTTTTAATTTGATAATCGGCAACTACACAATTAATTAATTAGTCTTCATGAGCAAAATGAGTAAAGCTGTATGATTTTTCCTTTTTCCTTCCAAAGCTGTAAATAATGAGCTTTTACATTTTTAAAAAAAACAACATAACCAAGGACCCAGCAGTACATAACCCAAAAATATGACATCATACACATCATAAAGTACAGCTGGAGCTAGAAACAGAGAATTTGGACATTTTCTTCTTAAATAATTATTAATTAATTATTTAATTTGATAATCTGCAACTACACAATTAATTAGTTGTGACACATACTGTATAGTCTTCATGAGCAAAATGAATAAAGCTGTATGATTTTATCCTTTTTCCTTCCAAAGCTGTAAATAATGAGCTTTTACATTTAAAAAAAAACAACATAACGAAGGACCTCATCCTCTCACACCAGATCAGTGTTCAGTCTTTTTATATTGTTTCAGTTTTTCACCAGATTGAAACTACGGGACTTGAATGTTTTTACTTCCTGCAGCCAGGTCCATGTCAAAGTCTCATATTTATGACGTATGACTGAGTCAAGTGTACAGCTCCGGTAATTGCTGCCATAGTCAACACGGTTGACAGGATGCAATAGTAACCTAGACAACTGCTCACAGAAATCTTATTACTTTAGGTGTTTGCTTTCCACATTTTCATTCCTGCTTTCACAATTGCTTTTATTCCTGACGTGAAGAAAAACGGATTCAACATGCACATAAATTCAACTTTTCTCTCTTCTGACTTCCTCCAGTGGGAAGAGGACACATGTTCCCAACCTTTTGTTTGATCTCTCTCATTCTGCATCGTCTATTGGTCAAGTTGTTAGTTGTCAGTTGCTTTAACCTTCCTGTCGTCCTCCCGGGTCAAATTGACCCCGTCTGTTTTGAGTGTTCCTTCTTTCCTCCCTTCCTTCCTTCCTTTCTCCCTCCCTCCCTCTGTCCTTCCTTCCTTTCCTTCTTTCCTTACTTCCTTCCTTCCTTCTTACTCCCTTCCTTCTTTCCTTCCTCCCTCCTTTTCTTCCTTCTTCCTCCCTTCCTTCTTTCCTTCCTCCCTCCTTTTCTTCCTTCTTCCTCCCTTCCTTCCTTCCTCCTTTCCTTCCTTCTTCCTCCCTTCCTTCCTTCCTTCTTCCTCCCTTCCTTCCTTCCTTCTTCCTCCCTTCCTTCCTTCCTCCTTTCCTTCTTTCCTCTGTCCTTCTTCCCTCCTTCCTTCCTTCCTTCCTTCCTTCCTCCTCCCTTCCTTCCTTCCTTCTTCCTCCCTCCTTTTCTTCCTTCTTCCTCCCTTCCTTCCTTCCTTCCTCCCTCCTTTTCTTCCTTCTTCCTCCCTTCCTTCCTCCCTCCTTTTCTTCCTTCTTCCTCCCTCCCTTCCTTCCTCCCTCCTTCCTTCCTTCCTTCCTTCCTTGAGTCGAAGACAACAGGAGGGTTAAGACAGGAACAAACTGAAACCTAACCAGCTGTGAAATGACTTATCATCACATAACAACCACTGTTTGTAGATTCTGGTCATATCTGATCATATTGTTGCTCTTGGGTCATGCAGCCCATGCAGCCCATGCTAGCACATCACACTAAGTCACACTTAATATTATTGTTTATCGTCTCAGACATTAGAATCCAAACTGTGAGACACTACAACATAATGTATGCAATACCACAGCCTGATTAATGCTGTAATTGGCTTTTTATACGGTGCAGTCTGTTCACTTCAGACTTCAGCAGCCTAAATAACTGTATGCATCCAACTTGCTAAAAAGACCTCATGCAGCTGCTACCAAAGGAAACATATCTTTCACTGATGGATGGATATTTATTTTGTTTTTTTAAATAAGAAATGTATCAGAAAATATTGAATCCAGATCCTAGTGTGCCTCTAGTGTG
The DNA here is from genome assembly GCF_027409825.1 of Scomber japonicus. Lineage (NCBI taxonomy): Eukaryota > Metazoa > Chordata > Actinopteri > Scombriformes > Scombridae > Scomber > Scomber japonicus. The sequence goes on along the minus strand of NC_070592.1, from coordinate 7,049,781 downwards.
CCTGAGTACTTTCAGATAACTCATTAAAGGCATGATTAATGCTTTAACAATGTTGCTCTTGATTTTTCAATTACTACTTATATCTGATATATATTTTTGAAATGATTTCACAAAAAGGAAATCCTTGTAAAAGCGAGCTCCTGTATACTTCATTGTGTTTCTTTCCAAGGCTAAATAACAAAAGGAGAAATACAATGTTCTCCGCCTTTTGAAATCCCACTCTATGTATTTTTATAGTTTCATATATTTGTAGTTACAGTACATGTCTGCTCTTGAAAACTGAATCCAAAGAGTACTTCATATTTACACGACAACATCATAATTCTCTCATGTTAGTTTACATCAGAGGGGTCAAACTCATTTTCATTCAAGGGCCACATACAGACCAATTTGATCTCAGGAAGGAAAGAAGGGAGGAAGGAAATAAGGAAATAAGATGGGAAGGAAGGAAAGACAGGAGGAAGGAGGGAAGAAAGGTAGGAAAGATAGATAGTGAAGGACAGACAGACGGAAGTAAGGAAGGAAAGAAGGAAGAAAGGAAGGAAGGGCAAAAGGAAGGAAGGAAGGACAGATGGAAGGAAGGACAGATGGAAGGAAGGACAGAAGGAAGGAAGGACAGATTGAAGGAACGAACGAAGAAAGGAAAAAAGGAAGGACAGATGAAAGAAAGGAAAAGAGCACTGGATGGGAAGTGGGCCGGATTGCACCCCTCGGCGGGCCGTACCTGGCCCGCGGGCCGCATGTTTGACACCCCTGGTTTACATGATATTTTGAGGATCTGAGGTGAAAATAAGAGACGAGAGAAAGTTGGTAAGCAGCTTTTTTTTCTCGTTGTAATCATTTCCTGGACTCTTAATGCTTCGTCACATTCCAATGAGGATATAAATGTCAAGTTGGATGTCCAATTTCACAATGTGAAGTAATGTAAAGTAGATCCAATGAGCCCTTGAATGCCACATTTCCTCCTAGCTGCATTCACTCACTCAGCCTCACTCACATGAAATAAAACCTCAAATCCTGGCGGCGGGTCAACAGCTGAGCGTCAAACTTCCATGTTCACGGTAAGAATTACAAATCGCAAACGGCCACACGGTTTATGAAATAACACTAATCTGCTAATGCTATCATACCGTGTTGCCAATACTTGTAATACTGTTGTTGCCTGTGGCCTGAGCATTGTGGTACACACTGTGTCCTGAGGTCTCCTGCAATCCGTTGTCTTTCTTCTACCCCTCAATCGCTTCCCTCCTCGCTTCCCTTTTTCCCCCCCTGCAGCTTCCAGAAAAAAAAAAAGAAAAAACAACTCTGGCAAGCGTTGCTGCCAAGCTCACATCCAGCCATGACAAACACAGCTAGCTGCAACACACAGAAAGTCAGGCAGGCATACAGACAAGCAGAAAGGGAAAGAGGGAACTACAGAGACGACTGGGGTAAAATAAAAATGGAGGAGTGGAGCCTGGAGGCCTCTGTGGGGCTGTTGGTAAAACGGAGGGGGTTCAGAGGGAGGTGGGGATGGTCTCTCGCTTCCTTCCTCCCATCACTCCCCCTCTCTGTCGTCTCGAACACACGCACCGATGCTCTCCACGCACAGCAGCAATGTGCAGCCGCACGATAAAGCGGCCAGGCAGAGAAGAACAAGCTGCACACACAAAAAAAAGCTAACTCGCACACAGTCACTGATACGTATCTGTGTATCTTTCCACGCTGTTTTCATTCAGCTTCTTCTCTCCATCCATCCATCCTTCTCTCCCTCCATCTGCTGCCCCCCCCCACCCTCACATCCCCCCACCCCTCCCTACCCTTGCAGTCTGCTCTGACTGAGCCGATTGTGTTTGCTTTTTATGAGTTTTCACCGCTTGTACGTCAGCTGTAGAGATTCTCAAAACGTGCCCCGAGCTAACTCACAGGCATGATCTGAGTACTGGATGAGCTCTCAGCCTCCTGTGAGCTGCCTGTGACATCAGCCTGTGACATCACTGTGGGCTCAAAATGCGGGTCACGACTTGTGGCTCGTATCATCCATTTACTTTCCTCATCTCTCTATCACTCTTTTTTTGAATCTGTCAACACTGCTGAATTTTTTTTTTTTTGAACTTTCAATTTAAGCAAAAAATATGCATTGAAAATATATCAGCTCCTATATAGCTACAAAGTCAGACTCTCTCAATGCACACAGACACACACAGACACACACAGACACACACACACACACACACACACACACTTTGCACAGCTATCATTGCTAGGACATTGGGATATAGGACAACCCAAACCCTAACTAAAAAAAGCCCTTAACCAAAACCAATTCATGCCTAACCCTAACCTAAACCTAACCTCAATGCACACTTCATCCCTAACCTTAACCAGGAAATGAAATGTCTCCTCATTAGTATCAGGTGGCTTTGGTCCCCATGAGAACCACTGATCCTGACAAGGTCGGTGTTTAAACCAGAGAAGGTCCCAATGAGGTAACAAAATGCGTGCACACTCTTTAATCCACTTCACACATATACACACACAGATGCCTGACCCAGTTTTGACCTGCCCTGACCCCTATTTGTTTTATATCATGGCCTCCCTGTTTTAAATCTTCCAGACTGACTCCGAACAGCAGACCCCCCTCCCATAAATCCTCTCCGAAAGGGACCAAATGTCAATGAAGTGCTACTTGAAAGTGTATGAAAGGGCGCCCATAGTGAATCCTTCAACTAAATAGCGACAGAGAAACGGAGCTCTATCACAGCCCACGACTGACACCGCTGATGAACTGCGCGTTACGTCGTACCTGTGCGGCAGCGGCGAGGTTGAAGTCTGCAGATAAAGTAGTGGAAAATGGCAGCGGAGCAAGGTATGAAGTGTGTAGTGTCAGATGGCATTTTTCACAAAGTGACACACAAGACCTCTCAGCTCAACTCAGGCAGCCAAGAAAATTCTCCACTTTTGATGTAGTGCACCACCATAGTCCCATGCACGCTACTTGGCAGTGGATGGGTTCATCTATCATTTCTTAAAACAGTGAAAAATGCCATCATGGAGCAGCCTGAGGTGCCACAGTTGCAGCCAAATAACATTTTTCAAGTATAAGTTGGAGGACTAAGAGTTTTCAGAAACTGTCAATTAATACCTTCCACTGTTTCGCTACATTTCTGCAATTACTACAACGCCATGAGTCCACCTTCTCGTGGGAGGACACGCTGCAGTCTTGAAAAGCCCGTGTGGAGGTCACATCTTAGTACATGTGATACCACAGCAACTGAATATCTCATTATCGTCTCCCTGGAAATGTCACAACAGGCCATGTGATCACAATACCAGTGAAAACATATATATGGAGCTGGCAGCCAAGCAATATATTGAGTTCATTATGAGGATTAAGAAAAGAAATATGTACTGTGGGAAGGAAAGGTTGGGTTTTAACCACAGACTGTATAAAAGAAATGGACGTAACATCCGTGACGTCACCCATTGGTTTGTGGACTGCTGCTCAGAAACCAATAGTTTCGAATCTAGGCAGTACCATCGTGAAAATTTCAGGTGCATGCTGGGAAAAATAAAAACATAGATTCTACTTATATGGGCATGAGGCGGAGCCATGGGCGGAGCGGGGAGGTTGCTATGGTTGCAAGGGCTGGATCTCGAGGACATTGGTCAATCAACCTGTCAATCACGATGTAGCCACGCCCTAATGCATACCCTGCTTTATCGTCAAATATAAAATCAGGGAGGCCAAAATGTCCCAAATGAACATCATACTGCATTGAAGAAGGCTTTAAACTAGCGATTGAGACCATAAACACATTTTGAAAACATTTACTGAGGTTAGAAATCAAGTGAGAAGTTGGTGAATTCTCCATTGACTTGTATAGAGATGGTCGCCCCCTGGTGGTCTTTTGATAGAATGCAGCTCTAAGTTACTTCTGCGTTGGCCTCATTTCAGAGGACCAGAACTCCCCGTCTGGTTTTAATCGACTGAACCTCATGTAAATATTGACATCCATGATACTGATAACAAACCAGAGTAGTTATTGTTCAAACAGTAATCGAGGAACTAAACATGTTTGACCACTGAAAGCTGCAGGAGAGAATTTCACACAATAGCTGACCCAGAAAACCAGCAAGAGTGAATTCTGAAATAAACTCAGAATGATTCATTCAGAATTGTATTTTAATCTTTTTCAGCAAGCAAAATTAATCTTTTTTCTTTCATTTCAGCACGACGGACTAAACAGCAGAGAGCTGAAAGCAGAGGAATGAGTAACTAATTAAATCTCAACAGGCAAAAAAAAAAGATGACTACAAGCACTCTGATTGGTTAAATACCAACCATTGTTTATTTGCCTGGGAGGCCAATTGTTTCCAACATAGTATCTTGATGTGCCACCAGTTCCTATATAACGATTAAGGTTATGACTCATAATCATGTTTGTCCTTCATTGTAGCACTGCCAGGAAATAATGCTGTTTACTACGCAAGCAGATTCTATTCAATGTTTATAATAAGACACGAGAAGAAAAAAAGGTCAGGAAATCTACAGGCTATTTTTTCCTCCCGAAATGCAAAGCAAAAAGGACAAAGAAGGAAAAAAACTAAAGAGATTCCTTTCTTGTTTCTTTGTCGTCACAAAGCTGCTGAAAGCGAAAGAGAGATAAACTGGGAGAGCGCGTTCCCCTGGGAATCCTTCAGTTTATCCTTGACTACTGTACACCACCGGCAAAGCGTCGCCATCATTACCTTATTTCCATTCATTACCAATGCAACTTAAATATGTTGTTACTACACTTATCTCTCTCACTCTCTCCATATCTTTCTTGTCCTGGCTGTTATCTGGTGTTTTTCCCATTTCAGTTTTTTTTTTTTTTCTTTTTTTATGCTCCCCAGTGAACACAAAAAGTAGTTCAGCTTATTCGCCGAGAGGACTAGCCTTGGCATGAACAATGAACCCTTGTAGTGGCAAAGTATGAGGAATCATAATTTCCCTGTTATTAGATGTTGCCTTATCTACGCGAACACTACAAAGCGCCAATAATAGCATACAAGTAGCAGGACTAAGGGCTGTTGAGAGATTGAAAGCGAGAGAGAGAGAAAGAGAGAGAGAGAGAGCGGGAGAGAGAGAAAGAACTGCACAAACTTCTTTATGGACTATATTAAGTTCTCCTATTGACAGCTTTGTGTAGAAATGTCCCTCACACTCAAGTGAGACATCACTAGCACTGGCAGGCTTTTGAGCTGTCACAGAGAGAGAGAGAGAATGTGTGTGTGTGTGTGTGTGTGTGTGTGTGTGTGTGTGTGTGTGTGTGTGTGTGTGTGTGTGTGTGTGAGAGTGTGTGTGTGTGTGTGTGTGTGTGTGTGTGTGTGTGTGTGTGTGTGTGTGTGTGTGTGTGTGTGTGTTACAGCGTTCAGATTAGCTTTGTGGGATGGATGGTAATAATTCACACTACCTATTTCTGGTTAAAGCCTTTTCACCCTCTGCTTCCATTCCCCTCACCTTCTTTCTTTTCCCCCTTCCGCTCTGTCCAGTGTCTTTCTTTTCCTCCTTACATTATCTTTCCTCGCCAACCATCTCTCTCTCTTCCTCTCTTTCGTTCCCTCCCTCCCTATCTCTCTCTCTCTCTCTTTCTTTCTTTCGTTCCCTCTCTCTCTCTCTCTCTCTGTCTCTCGTACCCCCCCTCTCTCTCTCTCTCTCTCTTTCTTTCGTTCCCTCCCT
>NC_070592.1:6997684-7043877 GCF_027409825.1 Scomber japonicus | reverse complement strand
CACAGGAAATACAAAATGATGAAAGTGTAATAATATAAGCAATAGAAATAAATGGAAATGTACAATTAAAAGAGCTGGATAGAATGGATAAAAGGCAACGACATATCAAATAGATAAAAGGAAACCGAAACGTTTTAAAACATGTAATACAATAAAAACTGAATGATTAAATTAAATGAACCGTGTCCATTAAACATGCTAATCAAAAGCCGAGCTATAGAGGAGCGTTTTAAACATTTCAGCTGCTCTCAGATCCTCAGCCAGACTCTTTCATCATCATCATCTCTCTCTCTCTCTCTCTCTCTCTCTCTGTCTCTCTCTCTCTGTCTCTGTCTCTGTCTCTGTCTCTCTCTCTGTCTCTCTCTCTCTCTCCCTCTCTCTGTCTCTCTCTCTCTCTCCTCTCTCTCTCTCTCTCGCTCTGTCTCTCTCTGTCTCTCTCTCTCTCCCTCTCTCTGTGTCTCTGTCTCTCCCTCCCTCTCCCCTCTCTCTCTGTCTCTCTCTCTCTTTCTCTCTCTCTCTCGCTCTGTCTCTCTCTCTCTCTCTCTCTCTCTCCTCTCTCTGTCTCTCTCTCTCTCTGTCTCTCTCTCTCTCTCTCTCTCTCTCTCTCTCTCTCTCTCAGTGGTCTCTCTCTCTCAGTGTCTCTCTCTCTCTCTCTCTCTCTCTCAGTGTCTCTCTCCCTCCTCTCGCTCTGTCTCTCTCTCTCTCTCTCTCTCTCTCAGTGTCTCTCTCTCTCGCTCTGTCTCTCTCTCTCTCAGAGTCTCTCTCTCTCTCTCTCTCTCTCTCTCTCTCTCTCTCTCTCTCTCTCTCGCTCTGTCTCTCTCTTCTCTCTCTCTCTCTCTCTCTCTCTCTCTCTCTCTCTCTCTCTCTCTCTCTCTCAGTGTCTCTCTCTCTCTCTCTCTCTCTCTCTCTCTCTCTCTCTCTCTCTCTCTCTCTCACTACTGTATGTTCTCTGATAAATGAAAAAGGCAAAAAAAAGCACAATTATTATCATTATAGCACAAGTACAGTCTTTCATAACGTACCAACATGTGAAGTCATACTGCACTAATTGGCCATTAAGTACTTGTTTGCAGCTACTTATCTGTCCTGTGCCGTTTTTCTCACTGCGAAACAGCCTCAAGTCTTTACTACTTTATTAAATCCTGCTCATGTGAATTTATTGCCAGCATCCAAGTAAATATCCAATTTCCACCAGGTTTCTTTTTCTTACAACGATAAATCTGAATTACCTGTCCACTGCTGCTGAATGTGAATGTTATTTCATGTCATGGCCATTTTTAAATCATTTAACTTGAATACATGAAAGAAGATGAACACACACTGGTTTGTAATATTCCTTGAAGTTACCACCTGTAAGCAAGACGATTATCCTTGAAAAAGGCAAAATATTAAGAATTATTATTATTATATTGTATTATTATTCCAATATGTGATACAGTATTTATTGATATATATATATATTATTATCCAAGAACCTCCAATCCTCTCCTACTCTGCCTCTCTACCTGTATATGGGACCTTAACTAGACTATAGGATTTAAAATAATAATGCTATGCTAATGTAAAATATTAATAATGATAGTAAAACATAAATAAATGAAAAGTTAACCTAGAATGGGGGCTGAGGCTCTCTGTCAGACAGTAACACATTTCTAGGAGAAGAAGGAAATACTTCTTTAACACTGATCTCTGCTGATTTCACTAATGATTATAAGTCACTGTGTTGTTATTATTTTCATACCTGGTGGTTAGAAACACTGGAAGATGGTATTCCTTCTTGCTTTTATCCCAGTTGGCTACAATGCTGTGTAAAACCTGACAACCTACTTTATGGTCAGGAGGTAGTGTAGTCGTCTTAGTAACGCGAGTCGCACAGCAGAACTTGTGAAGGGTTAAATAGCATGAAACCAATATGAAGAGATTTCACTGTATCATGGCCCAGACTCCTGAGAAGTGACCAGATTCATTTATTATATGTTACCACCACAAAGGGCCAGAGTACATCTCATTTTTGTTCCTAGATTGACAATAAAAAGTAATAATTATCACACAAATAGTTGTACATCACCTGCACATCAAGCACAAAACAGTTCTACCAATGGAATTTGTAAAAAATAAAATAATTATGATGGTTCTGGTTATTTGGGATTGATATGAAGAGAGAAGAGGGAGAAAGGAAAAGAGGAAGGAAGGAAGGAAGGAAGGACAGAGGAAAGGAAGGAAGGAAGGGAGGGAGGGAGGAAGAAGGAAGGAAAGGAGGAAGGAAGAGAAGAAGAAGGAAGGTAGGAGGGAAGGGGAAAGGAAAAGAGGGAGGGAGGAAGGAAAGAAGGGGGGAGGGAGGAAAGAGAGAAGGAGAGAGGAAGGAAGAAATGAAAAGTGGAAGGAAGCTGTGGTTTGGGTTAAAATGATCACTGGAGACAAGTTTTCAAATTCCTTTAAAGATATGGAACCTTTGTTGTCATGGCAACAGTGAACACCACGATTAACTGACATGAGTCGATTAGAGTTTCTAAATGTCGGTTTCGGTTATTTTTCGATTAATTTCCCAGCCCTAACTCATATACATAAATACCTGCAAGAAAATAATGATGATGGTTCTGGTTCTTCATTATAACATCGTACAAGCAGTGTGAAATGATTCACTACTTGCTTTTTAAACTTGACCTGAATGAGCTCCATGATTTCTTTCTAATCTTGTATAAATGTTAAGCATCTTCAGTTAAAATGTTAATAAAGTCAGACGTGGTTTTAAAGAAACACCTTGAAGTTATATGACATGACTCGACATTTTAAGTCACAGTTCAAACAGATATTCATTCACTGCTGTAAATACTCATCATGATTATAAGGTTTAAAGAAAAGGCTAAACTGTGTCAAACTCATTTTCATTCAAGGGCCACATACAGTCCAATTTGATCTCATGTGAGCTGGATCATTAAAAAGATGGAGGGAAAGAAGGAAGGAAGGAAATAAGAAGGGAAGGAAGGAAAGACAGGCAAAAGGAAGGAGGGAAGAAAGGTGGGAAAGAGAGATGGAAGGATTGACAGACAGAAGGACAGAAGGAAAGAAGGAAGAAAGGAAGGAAGGACAGATGGAAGGAAGGAATGGAGGAAGGAAGAAAGGAAGGAAGGGCAGATGGAAGGAAGGACAGAAGGAATAAAGGAAGGAAGGACAGAAGGAGGAAAGGAAGGAAGGACAGATGGAAGGGAGGAAGGAAGGAAGGAAAGACAGGCAAAAGGAAGGAGGGAAGAAAGGTAGGAAAGAGCTAGTGAAGGACGGACAGACAGAAGGAAGGAAGGAAGGACAGATGGAAGGAAGGAATGGAGGAAGGAAGGAAGGGCAGATGGAAGGAAGGAAGGAAGGACAGATAGAAGGAAGGAAGGGAGGAAGGAAGGAATGAAGAATGGAAAAAAGGAAGGTAGGGAGGAAGGACAGATGGAAGGAAGAAAAGAAAAAAGGAAGGTAGGAAGTACAGATGGAAGGACGGAAGGAAGAAAAGAAGGAAGGGCAGATGGAAGGAAGGACAGAAGGAAGAAAGGAAGGAAGGACAGATGGAAGGAAGGAAAGAAGAAAGACAGGAAGGACAGATGGAAGGAAGGAATGGAGGAAGGAAGGAAGGGCAGATGGAAGGAAGGACGGACAGAAGGAAGAAAGGAAGGTAGGGAGGAAGGATGGATGGAAGGAAGAAAGGAAAAAAGGAAGGTAGGAAGGACAGATGGATGGAAGGAAGAAAGGAAAAAAGGAAGGTAAGAAGGACAGATGGATGGAAGGAAGAAAGGAAAAAAGGAAGGTAAGAAGGACAGATGGAAGGAAGAAAGGAAATAAAGGAAGGTAGGAAGGACAGATGGAAGGAAGGAAAAGAACACAAGATGGCAAGTCACACCCCTCGGCTAAAGTCTCCTTTTAAAGTCTTTGAATGCTTTCTATTCTCCGCCATGTCTCTCACCCACGTCAACGCTCTTCTTCTTAACTGTTTTTTTGTTGCTCTTCTGGGTTTTGAAGCTGTTTTGATTTGGCAGACTAATTCAGTCAGTCCTGAAATCAATGTTTCATTTTCTAACTTAACCTTTCATCCCCAAATACTGCTGCTCTTTTATTTCTTTAAGCATTCCAAACAAAAGCTGCTTTGGTTCATTACTATTGCTCACACCGACTCTCTCTCTCTCTCTCTCTCTCTCTCTCTCTCTCTCTCTCTCTCTCTCTCTCTCTCTCTCTCTCTCTCTCTCTCTCTCTCTCTCTCTCTCTCTCTCTCTCTCTCTCTCTCTCTCTCTCTCTCTCTCTCTCTCTCTCTGCCTTTATATTTCCATTTCCCATCTCCTCTCTTTTCATGGCTGAATCTATGAAGGTTTATTCATAACTCAAGGCAATTGTTTCTCTCAATGTGTTTTAAGCCCTCTGCAGTACTGGTGCCACTCCCTCAGGATACCCACCGCCGCTACCGCTCCTGCTGCTCCCACTGCTGCTTCTGTGGCTCTGCAGTGAGTTTTATCCTCTTTTCTCTCCAACAAATGGGCCGCTGGTCATCTTCAGTATATTCTACATACATTCTACCTGACTGAAACTTCATCCTCTCTGCTCCAAAAGTCCCTCAAGTCCTCTGACTCATGGGGAGAGTCATGCATATATAGCTGATGGTTATTACTAATTTACAATTTCACAACAATAATTTATTCTTCATCCATGTTTGGAGGCCTCCGATGGCTGTTAGCTTCCATCTCTCTGCTTTTTCTCCATATCTGACTTCATGTGGGTGAATCACTCCCATCGCTAATTATGTTTACTTTGTTATTGTCTGGTATATTGTTTTATTATAGTCTCCTTATCTTCTCTCATAATTAAATCATTCTCAGCAAGAATGCTTTTAATCTACTTCGAGGGATCCTGTCATATCTCCTATAAGGGCCGACACTTAGGAGGACTCCTCACATCATCTGAGATTAATCGCCAATATCTGTGTGATGCTTATCATCACATTTAACGTTGCTGTTCACTTCCTATTGATCACTCCTTATTGTAAATGAAGCTTTGGTGTAAGTCCAATAAGGAAGATTGCTGTAATGCAATCCATTTCAACTATTACACTCAATTTGTTCTGAAATTGCATTTTCTAGTTCTTAATTGAAAATTTGGCATAAAAAAATACATAAATTAAAACAATCTTACCAACAGCGCACCAACTCTACACTAGTTACATGTAATCCATTACAGTTACTTAAAATATAGTTACTTATGAAAATATTGATGATTACAAAGGAGGTTACATCTGAAGTCAAACCTTTAACATTTTACTCAGGAGGGTTTTAACTCATTTTTTAATATTTAACATGTTACTGAAAACATATATTGCTGTTTTTAATACTTTGAAAACAATATTTTTTAATATTTTGTATATAAATCTTACTTTATAAGAAATGATCTCCCGTATAAATCAGTATTGGTTAGACAATTAGAAAAAAGTAATGAAAAGTGATCAACAAAGGGGGCAGCAGCCTAAGCAGGGAAGCCCAGACTTCCCTCTCCCCAGCCACTTCGTCCAGCTCTTCCCGGGGGATCCCGAGGCGTTTGCAGGCCAGCCAAGAGACATAGTCTCTCCAGCGTGTCCTGGGTCTTCCTCGGGGTCTCCTACCTATTACTTTGATTAAGTAATTGAAATAGTTACATTACTTATTACATTTTAAATAGAGTAACTAGTAATCTGAAGCCCCTTTACAGTATTACTCATATGTTTTGTCTGAATATGTAGCACCTGCATCAACTGTGTATATATATATATAAACAAACTGATCACTAGCCCTGAAAATACTCTAAGTAGTACATTACTCACCACACACACTGAAATAAGTTACGCAGGTGGCATTTTATTTGCTTCATTAGTAGATAGTAGAAATATACACACACACTTATACATAATCAGTGTTGAAATCTGTGCACCTAACTACTTTCAGTTTCTAAATTTAAATTAGCAATGCTCGCCGTCTGCCAGCAAGAGGAACGCAGACTCCATGCAGGCTTCTGCAAACCCGGCAACAGCCTTGTGATGTAAATCAAACTCAAAAGGAAAACACTAATTAATGGTAAACTAAGTTTCAGGCATCAAAACTAATGAAGATATTCACAACTTGTCGGGTGCCAAGAAGGAGGCAGGGGAGAGAGGAACATGTTCTGGGATAGAGAGGGGAAGAAAGAGATGCAAGGAGAGAGGGAGGTAAAGATGGAACGGGAAAAAAGAGAGAGGTAATGGGAGAGAAATAATAATAAAAAAAATACTACAGGGGAGAAGAACTGTACATCAGAGGAAACAGGAAAACAGGAAGGAAGTGAGAGTAAAAGTAGGCGTTTAGGGAAAAAGAGAAAGGAGGAGATGGAGGCTAGAAGAAAGGAATGAAAAGGAGCAGCAGCGAAGGGAAGAGAAGGAAAAGCGATGAAGAGGGAAGAGATGAGAAAGAGGTATTTCGGGAGGTGTGAGAAGAGAACACATCATCCCGGGGGCTCTGTGTCTTTCCAGCCCTTTAATGTCTTTAATTAAAGCCAACAGTATTATCTCCGCGCTCCCTTGGAGTGCCATTAGCAAAGCAACACTCAGCTACACAGCCTGCTAATAGAGGAGGGGAAGGGAGTGCGGTAAAACCCCTAATGATGGAAAGAAACAGCGTGAGAGGGATGGACAGATGGGGGGGAGGAGGGAGGAGAGGGTGGGGGGATTATTGAGGGAGCAAGGAACACTGGAGGTCAGGACAGACGGGGCGAGAGGAGTTATTAAGGGTGAAGGAACGCTGGAGGCTGGGACGGACAGAGGGACACATGGGATGAGGATGATAGAACCGGAAGAATGGGGCGGATGGATGAGGAGGAAGGAAGCAGAGGAAGAGGAGGGAGGGAGAGACGGAGAGAGGGAGGGATAGAGGATTTGAGAGATCTCAACTTCAAAAGGCCAAAGCTGGAGAGGAGACAGGCTGCCGTGGAGAAAGAATTATGGAGCTAAACGTGTGGGCTGACTGATACATGATCACATTATGCCGCCAGCTTGTTTAATCAGTCTGACTTCCCCCGGTCCCTGGCCACTGGGACGGACTCTCACATGCTACAGAGAGAGGAGGGGGGTTGGGGGGGGGGAAGGCATGGCAACCGTGGCCTGGGCATCGGGCTGGAAAAGAGGGACAGTGTGCGTGGAGTGTTTGTTTGTGACAAGTAAAGACAAAGCGATGTCCCTTCAGATTTAACAGCGGAGGCGTTTGTCTGTGGATGTTTCCATTAAATTGTTGCACAAGTTACACATTTGTGACAAAGTGTGACAATAATAGAACGCAGAGTAGTTTGTGTTTTTCTATTAGTCACCACTCTGAATATATTTGCATATATAATTCATTTCTGATTACTATGATGGCATTTGTGTGTTTTCTGAAGAGGCCATATCCTGCACATTTTTATTCTGGGGCTCTACTGGAATATCTTTGCATGATTTACAGTTAAAAAAACCTCCTTATTTATCTTATACTGTCCCTTTATGCAGCCCATCAGCTCAGCTTCTGTCTCAAACAGGCCATTTTAACTCCTGTCTCTTTAAGGACTCCCAATGAGGCCGCTCTGCTTTGATTGGCCAGCTTCCAGAAGCTTCTGCTAGCTCTGGAGGCTACATAAATATATATAGCAGTAGTAGGATTTCACCTCTTTTTCTTGCTTTTTAACTCAAAATTCCCACTTCTCAAACACATCTGTGCGTGTTTGAACCTAAATCTGATCAGAAATGTGTGACTGGACAACGAGAACAACCACTGGAACGAACTTCAGCAACAAAAGCTGAGGAGCAGAGGAGGAGGAAGTAGAGGTAACATTGCGAACAAAGGCTGTGTTCGAAACCACATGCTACATACTATATACTTCTATACTACATACTATACAGTAAACGACCAGATAGTAAGCAGACCGTTTACACTGTAGTAAACTACACGATAACCCACAATGTATTTCGTTCCTACCCGAGATCCACAATGTGACGCTAATTTGTCCAAATAACACCTGTTTAAAGTTTTGTTCCTGTGAATTTGGAGCCACTCAAGTTAGCCGTAGCGAGTAACGCACTTCCTGTCATTCTCACAAAATCAAACACCTGTTACCTTTTATTATTAAGAAAACCATAACGATAGAATTGGTGCTTTTATTTTGAAAACAGGAAGCGAACATACCCTCAGTGGTGATCTGTGACGTTTATATTTTGGGTTTTTTTCAGAATTTGCATTGCATCTTGGGTAATGTGAGTGTGAGTAGTAGTGTTGCATCTTGGGTAATGTGAGTGTGAGTAGTCAGCTCTTGATGCATACTCTGTATTTCTGGAGAATCTAGTAAACTTCTCACATACTCTAAATCACATACTACGCATATGTTGAAACACACTACATACTTCAAATGACGTCAGAGTTAGTACGAGTAGTAGGAAAGTATGAGATTTAGAACAGACCCCAAGTGTTCAGAGCAGGCCGATGCTGCAGGCTTTTGAATTTCAAGCTGTATTTTTTTTACATATATTCACCATAGGTAGTGATTTGGGACACATCCCTAGTTTACTTGTTTTTCTGATGGAGGCATATAACAAAAGCAGCACGACATGAATGTTTTGTCTGCTGTAGAAAAAGAAGAAACAGGTTTATTTTGAAAATTTGCTCCGATCAGTCTTCACTACGTCTTTTTCAACAAGCCAGTGAAGTTTTCCACATAAGCCAAATGTAAACCTTTTGCAATATTCCAGGTTATCAAATGTTCACTCAGGTTTTTATCTGCAAATTGAACATGTGACTAAATCTAGTTTATGAGCTGTGAGCAGTAACAACAAAGAGGAGTTTTTGCCTTCTGAGATGTAGAACTAACTAGATGTCTAAGATGTCTAACTTATTAGAAAAGACAAATCTGGCAGTACAATACAGTGCAATGTTTTACAAACTTGCATCACACTGCTTACATCAGGTTTTAAACTTTTACATTGTGAGAGTCGAGATGAGACAGAGCAACAGCAGCATATTTCTTTTTTAGTTTTTTTTTGATACGCAGGTTTAAAAAAAACAACAAAGCAAAACCAGAAACCTCTGACAACTTGACTTTATATGAAATAGTAAGATGAAGCTTTAGAAAACACTTTGATTAAAAGATTCTTAGCTCCTAATTACACTAAACAATGTATGTAGCTGCTTAGAGTCCCTTCACACATCGTCTCAACTTTAATTCTGGTGCTATATTTAAATAGCTGTCGCATCAACATCTGTTCGCCATCAAAATGTTCGCTCGGGGAGATGTAAGGATGGTGGAAGTGTTGCAACCAAGGCGAGACGGAAACAGTACAAAGGAGTCATAAACAATGTGTAGCTCACAAAAAAAAACAAAAAACCGAACCACATTTTTATCATAGCAGAAATACGGGAGGTGAAATAAAGAAAAAGCTTGTTGGTGGTGACTGAGAACACAGCTGCTTGCAAAAAGACGGAGAATGAGTGAGTGGGTGTATGAAGGATTTAAAAGGATTTCCAGCAGGAGCCATCAGCTGTTAACTGCTGGAGGTGTTCCAGGTCATCTAGAAGATACCACAGGTTACACATGAAATAATGCATCAGGCATAACACCACCACCCTTTTAAAAGGATAGCCTCAGGCAGCGGCTCCCATTAGCGCAAAAATATAAAAAGCTGCAGTGTTGCTAAGCCTGTGGTGTGACACACTTAAAACCAGCACTTCTTTCAAGGTTCTCTAATATAAAGGTGGCAGATCTTCATCCAAACAAATGGAGTGTTTTTGATTAGGATGGGATGATGGAAGTTCCTAAAATATAGTAAACTTTTATACTGGGGGAGGCATCTCAGCTTTAACCTCCTGAGACCTGCACTTTTGTTTGGTATGCATTTTGAATTTCTCCTAGATATTTGGAATTGGAACCTAATAAGTGCAAAAACTAAATATTGTCTTTTAACAGGAAGTTCGGGTTTTTGAAGGGGGGAAAAAGTCCTCATAGAAGCATAAATTAACAAGTTTCAACCATAAAATCTACTTTTATCTGGGGATCAGCTGTTGATGCCTGCCATCTCGGTTTTTACACCGGTTTTTACACTGTAATGAGCTTTTTCTACCACTAGATGGCACAATAAAGTGTTTAAGAATGAGGTCAACAGGTCGACATTAAGCAGAATGAAGTGCAAGGTCCAACAAACCCAAAATGTAATGTCCCCATATGAGGACGCAGGGTCACAGGAGGTTAAAGAGAAGAAAGGACAGTAGTTTAAATTCATTGTAGGCTATACCTTACCCGCAATGAGTCAGAGTTAAAGCAATGGTCCGCAATGAGTCAGAGTTAAAGCAATGGTTCGGTGTAATTTCGTCCTAGCGTCATATGCACCATGAGGTCTATCTAATCAGCGTAAAATAGTGGAGTTAGAGCCATCAGCCAAATGCCTAAGTACAGGCACTAACAGGACCACCAGTGTATCTGGTAAATGACCCCACTAATAATGCCTGGATTGTTATCAAACTTCTACAGTAGTACAAATAAGGTCTTTACTCATAAATCGATGCATTGGAAAGTTTGTAAGTACACCAAGAGTTAAAGTAAACACTTACCTGATGGCTTTTACTCTGCGGCTAATGCTAAAGCTATAAACATCGTCGAAATATCGGTATACACGGTATTTCAGTGATTGCGCGATATTTCCACGATGTTTACAGCTTTAGCATTAGCAGCAGAGTAAAAGTCATCAGGTAAGTGTTCCATCGCTTTAAGCTCTGACAGACTAAAGCTGCAGCCTGACAAAAAGGTTATAGGGAAGGTTTAAGGATAATTTTGTGTTAAGTATCAAAGGAGCCAAAATGTATCATGTGTATAATGCAGCACTGGCCAAGAAGTCTGAGGCAGAGTTTGGAGGGAGATCAGGGGGAGAAGCAGATATCCTTGTGGTATTGGTTTTGGAGAACAAGGCGGTTTGTGGCCTTATTCATAAAGTGATCCCATATTTGGATCGGAGCATGGTTCTAACTCTGGTGTTTAACCATGTGTTTGCATCAGTTAAGTGACTAATTACTCACAGAGGGTAGCAACATTAGTTTTTTTCTTCCTTAATGGATTAAAAAATAAATAAATCAAGCAGTGCGTTTGAGGTGGTCAATCAAAATTGTTCATGTAGGTTTTATGATTTTCTGAGTGGCTTGGTCTAAATTTCCAAAGGTGATTTTTGCCTCTTGAAAATCAGTCGGATGTTATTCGAATTACTTTGGCCTGATTAGGAAATAATCAAGGGGCAACATTTTCATATACACAGGAGACGGGGAGGGTCTATATCAGGAAACTAGTGATCTACGATTCTTATGTTTTTCTAACACTAACTTTAATTATTCATTCCATTGTTACTTTTACACTCTGATATGTTATATTTCCGATCTCGACGAACGTGTCAAATTTACATATTCACAGATTTCATGATGTGGTTGCTGATGAAAACAGCGGGGAGTGGGGGGAGGGGCTCCACCTTCTCACCACAGGGTGTCATCGAGGCCTCTTCTACATGTGTGTTCTTATTTAACTTGATCTCATCTCCCTCTTGAATAACTGATAACTGTGAAAGTATTTAGAGAGTGAAACATTCGACTCTGGGGAAGTATGCTTCTCCAAATAGAAGAATAAAACAGAAAGCAGGATAGGAAGGATATTTTTAAATTTTAGAGTCCAAAATGCCCCAATAGACACATCTTTCCTAAAATTGATCTCATTCCCAAACTTCCTGCCCATTTCCTTTTTTTTTTTTAGACATTTGACACCTCAAGAAGCGTTGCGTATTGGCTCGTGCTGACAAAGAGACTTTTATTTTTTCATATCCAATTTCCTGAATGTTATTTGCACCTTAACGTTCGTAAGATGTTAAATAGATCCTGTTTAATACTCAACACATGATTGTATAGCTCTCTCAAACTTTGACAGAGCTATACTAGATTAACCTCCTGTAGAAACCAGGTTCTACCAACAACTTGATCCCATTTGAACAAGACTTGACTGACCTGTAATGACCTGAAGACTTTGTGACTTTGGCAGAATTTAAGCATAAAAACTATTCTTTGAAGTATTATTGGGGATGTACTCTGGAGGTATGTGCTCATGCTTCTCGAAAAAACCCCAAACAAAACTTTTTTGACTCCAAAAAATGTCCCTGCTTGTAACCACTTTCTTTTCTTTCATGTCTTATATTTCGTCATTAAACACTTCCATACCATTTTATGTCTTCATTTCACGGGTATGTTAAGTACATTAATAATTGATGGCAATGTTAGTGATTTAGGAGTGTGGACTTCTACAGTTATACTCTAAAAGAGGCTCTTTAAATTATTATTGACCACATTTCCAAACTGTAAATCTAAAATGGTAAAAATAGTTGATAGTGTAAGACTGAGGCTGCAGTTAGACACAAAAGCATAATTCCCTCCTCCCAGCCCCCGTTTTTGAGACGCAGGAGGTTTTAGGAGACGGGGGAAAATAGAGATTGGTGTACAATATCCCTCATTTTAGAGAAAAAAATAAACATTGCCCAACCACCATAACATCATATGATGTCAGAGTTTACAGGTCACCCTACACAGACCCATTTCTCAGAAAGATGACATTTTACAACAGGGCCTGGAGGTAAGTAATCACTTGTTTCTGGTGCCTTACTCACTCATTCGCTTGCCAAAGAACCCGCCATCCTCCCCCGTCCTTCACACACACACACACGCACATGCACACATATAAACACGAGTTGCACACATTCACCTTAATCGAAGCAGTTCGACCCTTCCCCAAGGCTGAGGTAAAACATAATTTTAGAACGAGTTTCCTTTTAACCCTCATCCCACGGGGCTCGATTCTGGGCTCTGATAAGAATGGCCCTGCACTTCACCGTTGGTTGAGTTTGACTGATGGCAGCCACCGTCGTCACTGTGCTCACTCAGATGTGGTTTCGCTCTGAGGCCGGAGATATACTCTGTGTATCTTGGATCTTATTTTCTAATTTGTCTTTAAATCTTATTTGAGTGATATGAAGGCTTTATCTGTCAGTTATTACGATCTTAATGAAGCCCAATACCAGCTTACACATACATGTTTCTGTTTATTTGCTTGTTTCCAGGCCTGTGTATTGTATTCTCTGTCTGATGTTGAGTTTCTTTTTATGGTGTTGTTCCCCGAGTGACTGAAAAGTTCGTACTAAACCAACTGCTGCGAAGGTGCAGGTTTTAATAAACAGAAAAATCCTGCAGGGAAGGTAAGCACTTGCCCATTTCAGAAATTCTTTCTTTTTTTGGAGGCAAAAAGTTTTTTAAAGTAAGACATCTCACTCTCTAAAACTTTTTCAAATACAGCCTGAAAGGTTTCTCCTCACCACATAGCCAAGCCCACTCTCCTTCAGAGCATTGAGAGTTTCCACATTTCTCACCGATTATTGTGTTTCCTCTCTGCATTCCCATCTTCTTTTCTTCCATTTGTTGCTCCATTTCTCTGTCTTCTTTTTAATGATTACCAAGAAGAAAACCTCTCCCTCCCTGCTCAGCCTCTTTACTGAGCGACATGGTTGACAGGTCATTCTATTCATTAACACAAAACACAAACAGAAGGATGTGGCCATTGCAGGAAGGTATTTGAAAGTCCATTATTGCATCCCTTGGATGCCAGAGTAGTTTGCCTGGGTCCAGACTTTCAAATCCTCCCACTCCGCCGAGTTGACTGATTGTGGTCTGCCATCATGGCATGAAACAGTAGTTTCTCGGTTGAAAAGGCAATTATCCAATGAGTGCCATGGAGGGACTAATGATTAGCCCATCATTGCCATGGGCGGGACTAATGCTGTTGTCAAGCTGTTGTCAAGCGTTGTCAAGCTGTGCGCCAGATCCAAGGAGGAGTAATAACAACAATGGCGACTGCTATAGACAAGACAGACGCTGCTATAGAGGCTGATTAAAAGTACCAATTACTTTGGAACAGCACTCTGCTTAGAAAGCATTTATTCTAAGCTTTGTTTTTTGCATTCTCTCTACTGGATTTGGGAAAAGTCTCATCTACCAACATGTCCCTGTGGTACTTGAGGAAGAGCTGCCTGGGTCCAAATGTTTGAATCCGCCCACTCCACTGAGTTGAATTGATGGTTGGTCTGGCATCATGACATGAAACAACGGTTTCTTGGCTGAAAAAGTGATTGATTTAATCAGTGTGTGTGTGTGTGTGTGTGTGTGTGTGTGTGTGTGTGTGCTAGGGAGGACCAAGAAAGAGTAAAACTAAGCAGTGCTGATCAAACATGAAACAAGATTCTGTTACTACATTGGCCGTTTCTCTCGCCTCAGATGTTTGAACATGTTTGTACCGTTTGACTGTACTATGAGTTTCTGACCTGGCTGCCAAAATGAACCAAAACCAAGCACCGCCCAACTCGCAGTACGTCACCTACTACGTCACCACCAACCAGCGCATAGAGTTGACGATTGTGTCTAATCAGGCAAGAGGAAATGAGTCAAGAGAAGCAAATAGTAAACCTCCCAGAATAGACACTCGGTCTATATGGGATAATTACCCAACATCTTGGAAACATTCACTCTTTCATGTTTCAGCTGCTGAATAATATTGATTTATTTTACATACTGTAGATAGCATGTATTTTTCGTCGCTCCACTCTTAAAACCAGTATGTTGCCATGGCTACACATCAGGGTTGACTTAAAATAACATTAGATTCAGGCAGATATATGATATGTAATGATTGATTAGGGAAAATTGAAACCCGCTCCAGCTCGGAAATCAGTTAGAGTGGAAGCAAAGCCGGACTAAAGGTGGAAACGGATCCTAACGAGTTGACAATTCACTCTGATATCCGGCAACAGAGTAACCGCGTTCCTGACACTGCAGCGCTTAGTGGAAAATGTCAGCTATCACTCAAACCAGGTTAAAATGAACCAAAAGACTTACTTGCAAATAGCCCTTATTATGTTTTCTTCTTTGCCATATGAGCTGATCTAATGCCTCCACAGAGATGCTTTTCAATGCTCTACCCTAATAATTTGTTAGTATTTGGAATTTCACTCAATATTTTGTATTCATATGTTTAAAATTCACTTAACTCACCATTTCTGGGGCATGGTTGTCACCGTCTTGCTGATGATAAGAGCCTCCTAGCCTACGATATATGAATGTTGCTCAGGAAGCTGTCCTTCCCACTAAATGCACTTGAATGCGTGACACGTCATATTTACCACTTCAGAAGTCTCAACTTGGAGCTTACCAGGATGACTTGAAGGCAGCATTAAACCAAGCAACATGAAAGAGATCAACTCTGAAAAAAAAAAAACAGAAAAAAAAAACACTACAAAAACTACCATAAAAAACTTGGCACAGCACATTTCTCTCACTCAGGGGCTGTGGATTTGAAATATACCATTTGTCATATGCTACACCTTGTTCTCCTCTACTGATCTGTCCAGTCAAACTGAGACACCTCAAAATATGATCACAAAGAAATTGTTTTCCTTGAAATCAAATAGAGTCCACCCTTGTGTGTTAGTTAAAACAACCTCTGAATTTTTGACGGATCATCAAACACAGCGGAGAGTTGGGCTTCTGGCTTCATATGACTCCAAACAACACAGAAAATATCCATCAATTTGCTTCATATTTCTCTGGTGGGAGTCAGAAATCTGTTCACTACATTAATACAAAACAGCGGGAATGTGGTGCACAAGCTGTTTGGAGAGCTCGATATGTTCTGATTTGTCTTTTGGATTTTGGAGATGCTGAGAGATCGGTAGTTTGGAAAATAGTTGAGATGGTGTATAGGTGTTGCACAAAGTTAACGTTCAATGCAGCTGGGTTTCAAGTGTGTGTGTGTGTGTGTGTGTGTGTGTGTGTTGGTGGGAGGCATCGCTAAGGCAACCGTTATAGCTTCTGTATTTATTCTGTGATCATTGGGGGGAAGTTTACACCCGAACACACTCTATTTGTAATCCATATAAAGCAGGGGTGTCAAACATGCGGCCCGTGGGCCAGAACTGGCCCGCCGAGAGGTCCAATCTGGCCCAGTTTCCTTCCTTCCATCTGTCCTTCCTACCTTTCTTCCTTCATTCCTTCCTCCCTTCCTCTTTTCCTCCCTCCCTCCCTCCCTTCCTTCCTTCCGATCTTCCCTTCCTTTCTTCCTTCCTTCCTTCCTTACTTCCTTCTTGTCTTCTCTTCTCTTTTCCTTCCATCTGTCCTTGCTCCCTTTCTTCATTCCTTCCATCTTTTCTTCCTCCCTTTCTTCCTTCCATCTTTCCTTCCTGTATTTTCTTCCTTCTCCTTCTTTTCCTTCCGTCCTTCCTTTCTTTTAGTGATCCGGCCCACATGAGATCAAATTGGGCTGTATGTGGCCCTTGAATGAAAATGAGTTTGACACCCCTGATATAAAGGGAACTTTTAACCAAAAGAAAAACAAAATAACATTATTATCATATTCATCATCATCTTAGCATGCACTGTACATAATTACAGCGGAGACTGATGGGAATGTGTAAATGTCAAATATCAACATATTGGATCAATTGAAATTATGATGGCACTAAATGAAAAGTGAAGTGTTAATCAAAGTTAATAGAATTAATCATGAAGGAGACATGAATGCAGTCTTCCCAGCTGATGGGATGTTTTACTTCAATGAACTATAATGTTAACCTCAATTAACCATCTTAGAGGCGGTGGATCACCAAAGTTAGTTCTTGACTAAAGTGGTGAATCAACTCATATTGCTGCAGCTCACATGGCTAAAAATCCAAATGCTGCAAAACTTTTAGTACTAATTTAACCTTTGTGTCGTCCTCCCGGGTCAAATTGACCCCGTCTGTTTTCTTTCCTTCCTTCCTTCTGTCCTTCCTTCCTTCCTTCCTTCCTTCCTTCCTTTCCTCCCCCCTCCCTTCTTTCCTCTGTCCTTCTTTCTTTCCTTCCTCCCTTCCTCCTTTCCTCCCCCCTACCTTCTTCCCTCCCTTCTTTCCTCTGTCCTTTCTTTCCTTCCTCCCTTCCTCTTTTCCTCCCTCCCTCCCTCCCTCCCTCCCTCTTACCTTCCTTCCTTCCTTCCTTCCTAACTTTCTTCTTTCCTCCGTCCTCCCTTCCTTCCTTCCTTGACTCGAGGACACCAGGAGGGTTAAGTCAATATTATGGCGCAATGATCTAGCTATGGTTATTATAAATTCCTTTTGTTTATTTGAAACCAGATTGTCTCTATTTGCCCTATAGTCTGAGCAACTGAGAAGCCCGAGTGGCACTCTGTTATATTCTTAAAACAAACATTAACCCTAAAAATATCCCTAACCCTGTAGCGCAGGACAGGTGGCCCCCTTTTTTTGTTTTGGCTGCTTCCCTGAAACAATCGAGTGCACGCCACTGGTGAGGTGAGAAGTTACTGGCTAAATTTTCATTTAGGGGGTGAGCTAGTCTTCTGGGAACGAGGTCTTCTCTCAGTGCGCTGGTCTCCGTTGACCCTGTCATGTAACGACCTCCTTCCTTCAACAAACACATAACCTGGGTTACCTCAGTGGGGACTCCATACAGTGATTGACAGGCACCTCTTGCACCTCGTTGTTTAGAGACTGATAGATTATCTACAGAGCTGGAGCCCCTGCTGCTCCGTCTTTTTATATTTTTTCTATCCTTCTTTTTCTATCCCCTCCCATCCCCTCCCCTCCCCCACCACCTTCTCGTTCACTATAAAAACATACCAATCTATATCCGCACAAATCAAACCTACCAACTGTGTGTGTTAGTGTGTGTGCAGGCACTAGTGTACATATGGTGTGTGTGTGTGTGTGCATGTCCTTGTTGGCTTATTGCTTCAAGAATGAGGTGAGGATAAGAGCGCAATGGGAGTGCTGTATATAAAATTCATGGGCTGGTTTTTGAAGAATATAATAAGGGAGAAAGCTCTCACAGTCCTGCTTCCAACTCTTCTAATGCAGCTAAACAGATTGTGTGCGTGTGTGTTTGTTCATAAGTGTTCTGTGCAAGATATGTGTGTGAGCATTTAGAGTTGACTGTGTTAGTGCTAATGCAAGTTCGTTTGGCTCTATCGGTAGATCAGAGGCATGCTGAGGTAAATAACTCAGTAGGTGTTCAGGCTGGCCGGCTGTCACTGAGGTACCAGTTGATTTATATTGCTCTCTGGAATGACAGAGGGAGGGACAGAGAGGCAAGAAGGATGGAGGGGGGGAGAGATCAAAGAGTGGGTAGATGGAGGGTTGTGGAGGTGGAGGTGGAGGTGGAGGGGTGGGGGGTGAAGTCAGGAGGAGAGGTGATTGAAGAGCCAAGGCCAGAGGGACAGCCCAGCCCAGTCTGTATACAAGGCAAAAGCACGTATATCTAGAGATGGATGAACAGAATATTTGTGTGTGTGCGACAGAAAGGAAGTGACTCAGTAAACCAGCCAGTCGACAGCTGACAGAAAGTCTTCCTTAAAGGACATGAAGTTAAACACACTCACACCTGCAGTGCAGCTGCAGTATATTATACGAGAGTTCACCACTTTGCTAATTTATGACCGATAAGAGAGTCTGACTTCTTTACTTCCTCTTGTCCCGATTCTCAAAACAGTGATTTTTCCAGTCAGAGGCCCACTCATGTTATATATAAACTGGTAGTTAGCTTATGAGCATTTACTGAAAAAGAAATGTGCACTTATCTCCTCTTTTCCATTAGCTGTGAGCAGTTCAACTAAAGAAAGAATGAATTTCCTTTCAGTGACTGATTTGTTTAAATAGATTTTAAAGGTCTCAAGAGGTAAAACTGACCGATCGACAGCAATATATTTTTTGGTCCTTCCTCTCATTGTAATCATTCTGCGACCTCTCAGATTTATCTTGCAACACCTCGAGAGGGTCTCAGCTCCGACGTTGTGAACCACTGGTTTAAACTCCAGTGACCCCTGGAAGCGACGAATCACAATGCGGTAAGACATGAAGTACTGGTTGAATTATTCAAAGCCTTTCTGAAGCCTGATGACTTGAGATTGAAAGAGAAATGTAAAGGCAAATAACATTTTATTCTGCCTGGTTTCCTCTAAGTAGATAGATGAACTAGTATAGTGTCTCTATTATGGACTCATTATGTTTGTTTTGTGTTGAAAATAACCAATTGTCCTTCTGGTAAATACGTCAGCAGACTTTATATCTACTGTTATTATGTGAATTATGATTCACAGTGTGAATCTCTGCAGTGATATGACGAGGATAAAGTCCTTTACATCCACAGTATTTGGCATAAGAAGTGATATAAAGTGATTCTTGATTTTGTTTACAACATAATTACAACAGGGGGAATTAATTTACTCAGTTTCCTCAACTGGGCCAAACAGGCCTGGAGCCAGGGCTTACTCATTATTTATGTCACACATATTCCCCTCAAATTGCATTTATGTGGCCTTTTTGCATTTCACTGCCAAAATAGATTATCTGCCAGCCGTGTGATGGTTTCAAATATATAAAGAGCTTTTTTTTTTTTTTTAAAGGGTTCAGCATGTACACTGAAATGTCAGCATGAAGCAGAAGTCAAATTCTCATAGCTGGTCTCTGTAATGCTCTATGAATATGTGACTAAACCAAAATGTGAAAAAGAATGATCAGCCATTAGGAAAATCAACCATTTCATCATTTACAAGAAAAGCCTGAGCTATCTGTGATAATGAACAATGCTAGGTGATCCTTATTTGACTAATGTGACTGATGAATAGTCTCAGCTCTCACATTATAACGCTGTTAGGCACTGAATGAGAATATAATATCAACCAACAACACAAAACATTAAGATGCAAGGCTTTCTATGTGTAAAGTGACAGATATTGATAGCCGATAACCAGCAGTTTGTCTTGTTTGACAGCTGAGCATAATAAGCCAAGTCACTCAATGAATGATGATCACATGATGCTTGTTGGTATTAACACCACAGAAAGTAAATTACAGCAAAGTGCGTGGGCAAGTTTAGCTGGGGACTGGAATGAGATTTGTTTTTTGTTTTATTTATCTGTTTGTAGGCGACAATATAACAAAATTAAACATAAATTTTGTACCAGAGTTAGCTTAAAGCTATGTTTCATCTGCAGTCCCTCGTCAGGTCATAATTAAAACATGGGCCCAGTAACAGAACAACACAATACAATACAAACAGGACACATAACAACTCAAAGATACACACAGTGGGACATCACACACACACACACACACACACACACACACACACACACACACACGTACACACATATACACACGTCAGTACAAGTGTGTGTTTGAAAAGCAAGCAAGTTTATTGTACACATGGGAAAAGCCAGAACAATGCAGAGCGTATGGAGACAGAGTTGATTAGCTTTAAGTAGACTTTTAAACCCTCTGATTAAACAATACTTTTCCATCTATGTGACTGTTTTTGTTTACGAGTGTCGGTTATTTTGTAATTGGCCGGCGTCAACGTGACCTAAACACAAAAAGAAACTGTTTGGAACAAAGACAACAAACTGTGGGTGTAATTGAGATTGTCCTCACCCTGAAATGACCCACACAGAGATTATAGTACACAGTGTATCATTCCCAAGCTGTAGGAAAAAAAAAAAAAAAAAAAGTAGTCATCGTAAGTAATCATAACTCAACTATACGAGTTAATCTTTTGAATGCGCTGACATGTTTTTTTAATTATGGAGAGTTTGTTGCTATGATTGCTCTCTATGCTCCATCTGTTCTTCTTCTTCTTTTTTTTTTACTGAGACAAACCTTGAATTACACAAAGCTATACTTAAAAAATACAGATGATAAACAGACCGACAGCCACCGTGATGAACTAGTGTCAGAGTACAGAGTACAGGTGCAGTTACACACTTCCGTCAACAGATGGCAGACTGTAGCTGGATCATTTGTATGCAGCAGCACGCCCGTATACACGCACACAATCAAACACACACAGACACACGCAGCAGGGGCCAGCAGAATGCATAGAGAGACTTTCAGAAGGACAGAAGGTTTCTCTGCTCTTCTGTGATTAATGTGCTGATTGAGGCTGGAGCCAAAATGGAGGGTGGGCCAGTTTGCAGCCCGCTAATGAGGTGATAATGGAGAGGTGGGCGGCCGGGTCTGCCACCCAGCAAAATGGTGTAAGCATCATGGGAAGGTTTCAGAGGCATGCAGACAGGCGGGGAAGCTTTCCAGAGGGCAGCCGTGTGCTAGTTTTCTCTGTGAAATGTTGTGTGGAGCTGCTTACATCAATCCCACCTATAAAACGGTTGGTTGTTTGGTTTGCCTCGTAAAGATCTATAATGAGATTAGCACTACACAACAACACCGTTAATTTATTTCTGTCTTGTGTTGTCTAAGGGTTGTTTACATAATTAAAACAGCAGTAAAATCAAATAATTGAATAATAATCAAATAGTTATGACCCGTTTCCGCACAATCATGCAAGTAAAGCTGTTTAGGAAGAATTATTCCAAGTTAGTAATTCTACATCAGTCTGTTTGTCATTCGGTTTTATTCCACTATACATGACACTGATGTTTGATGAAAACCTTATACAGTAGATTGAGTTTGGTTATAGATCAGTTTTTGAGGAGAGGGTCTTTACAGCCTACATGGACATTTTTGGGTCAGGGATACAGTGGCTTTACGTCTTTATAACAGAAGTACCTCAACTATGTTGGTAGAGAAGTCATGGATATCTCAAAAATAGATATTGAAACACTGTGCTCAAACCAAATTTGTATAGATGGCTGCTGAACCTTTAAAGACAAAAATCTAAGGTCTAAATTAAAGTGTTGATTCATGCAGTGCACATATGGTTATGACCCGTTTCTGCACAATCATGCAAGTAAAGCTGTTTAGTAAGTTACTCGACTATAAGTTTGAAGAAATGTTTAAAGTTAGTAATTCTACATGAGTCTGTTTGTCATTCGGTTTTATTCCACTATACATAACACTGATGTTTGATGAAAACCTTATAGATTGAGTTTGGCTATAGATCAGCTTTTGAGACAGAGACAAGGGTCTTTACAGCCTACATGGCCATTTTTGGGTCAGGGATAGAGTGGCTTTACGTCTTTATAACAGACATACCTCAACTATGTGTTGGTAGTAGGCATGGGCCGGTATGAGATTCTGGTGGTATGATAACCATAAGCAAAAATATCACGGTTTCACGGTATGGTGGTATTGTGATTACAGCTCTAAAATGTTCCTAAAAGGCAGAAAACTAAAGACAGACATGTTAATGTAACCTGAATATACACTGTAATGACAGTGTGAGGGGTCGTGATACTCTACGCTGCAGCTGCACCACCTGAGGGATTTCTGACCAGCACTTCCTGTCTTTGACCAGACAAATAACAGCTCATACCTCAGGAACAGTATGACAGAAAATTTGGCGGTTTCGGTTATCGTGTTTTTTTCAAATCGCAGTATACCTTGAACACGGTTATCATCCCACGCCTAGTTGGTAGAGAAGTCATGGATATCTCAAAAACAGATATTGAAACACTGTGCTCACACCAAATGTGTATAGATGGGTGCTGAACTCTTCTAAGATCTAAATTAAAGTGTTGATGAAAACCTTATAGATTGAGTTTGGTTATAGATCAGTTTTTGAGGAGGGGGTCTTTCCAGCCTACATGGCCATTTTTGGGTCAGGGAT
Organism: Scomber japonicus; assembly: GCF_027409825.1. NCBI lineage: Eukaryota > Metazoa > Chordata > Actinopteri > Scombriformes > Scombridae > Scomber > Scomber japonicus. Next base: position 7,021,216 of record NC_070592.1, on the reverse strand, counting down.
AGAGTGGCTTTACGTCTTTATAACAGAAGTACCTCAACTATGTGTTGGTAGAGAAAGATAGATACAGTAGATAGATAGATAGATAGATAGATAGATAGATAGATAGATAGATAGATAGATAGATAGATAGATATACTTTATTGATCCCAAGCTGGGAAATTACAGTGCAGCAGCAGATCAAACATGGAAATCAGATATGGATATCTCAAAAACAGATATAGAAACACTGTGCTCACACCAAATGTGTATAGATGGCTGCTGAACTCTTCTAAGATCTAAATGAAAGTGTTAATTCATGCAGTGCACAGATGTTTCCTTGGTGTACAACAGTGTGAGCTTTACAACATAATCAAATGCAGCAATATCGTCAATAGGAGGAACAGTAGTCCAATCAACACTCAAGCCAAGAAGGTGCTTACAACAGCAAAACACAACATAAATCCTATCACATAAATCCTATTATAAAAGGTAGCACAATGAGAGTTAAAGTTATTAAAGTCAGACTGCATTAACGTGATCAGATAATGAATCATTACTGTCCAACATCGTCTCAGTAGTAACTTCTTTTCTTGATGGCTCTAACAGGGAAGTTGAACAACCTCATTGCCCATAGAAGCAAAAGTCATTAACCTCATGATTGTAAGCACTGAAATGTCTTGTGACAGGAGACTTCTCATCATGAGTCCTGTTGGGATCATTATGTTCCTTTTTTTTTTATAAAGTAGACCACATGGACATTTCAAAAACAGGCACAATAAAACCCAAAATTATACTTAGACTGCTTAGACTTTTGTCTTTTTTCCAAATACTTCTTAACTAAGGTCTTATCCTCTGCAAACTACCAATTAGATATTCCACCTTTTTTATGCACATCTCATTTAATTTGAGGATAAATAATGATATTTATCTCAGCTGGTGGTGCATGTAGGGTTGCTTCAGAACAATAACATAATTATTGACTGTGGGTTGGGTGGTGGTTGAGGTCAATATCTCCCACACAGTTCATTATGGTTACAGTCTTAGAGTTATGACTCAGTCACACTATTAATTGAGCCTTGGCATTACAATGAGTTGGTGTTGAACAAAGTAAGTGTTTTTCTTTTTTAAGTCAATCTTCCTCCGTTCAACTCCCGCTGCAACTTCAAAGATGCTTTCTTATCGTCCTAAACAGACTGGAAGAACGTCCTCTGTGTGGATAGGAGAGGAGAGGAGGGTCTGTTTATTTACTTCCAACTTTTTTCCATGTTTGAAATGTTTCTGCCTTTAAAAAAAACCACACAACCTCTCAGCATCAGTGTTTCTGTGGAGAGGACAACAAAGTAAATGACAGCATTCATCTGAGAGACTTAACCCCCCCTTTCTCAGTACCCTGGTCCCTGCAGGCTTTTTCTTGTATGCTGCAAACCTCAATTTATGTGTGCAATTTCTCGTGTACTTTTTTTTCTCCCCTCTTGTACTTTTGTTTTTTGGTGTAATAGATAAAATACATCAACACATGGACCTGGGAATGAGAGTAGGTCTTTAACTAAGTGTGTGGATTATAAGATAGTTTCAGATCTTACAGAAAAATACACAGATTTGACTTGTTTGCATTGCTTATTTATCATTTAGGAGGGGGGTCTAGGGTATTCAGGCGTGTCTTGTGGAATTAATACTATATTCATGTTCTTTAAATAATGTACCGTTGAACATACTATAAATTTCAAAGGAAGGACTTCTGGATTAGAAATGTTATGGCCGGTTCCACTCCACTACATCTCTGCTGCTTCTCATTTGTGTTTACGGTGACTTTGATTACACTTTATCTCTCAGTCTCAGTAATACTTCTACAGAGACTCCTCGTTCTCTTGAAATATTTGTATAGCATCCTTTTGAAGTGTACAATAGGATTATAGTTTACCTATTTTAACAGTATATAGGGATTAAATACTTCAATCGTTTGCCATCTCATGCTTATTCTTGGATTTATTTATTAGTATTTGATTTTTTGCTCTTATAATAACCTCACTAGTGGATTATACTTTTTTTTTTTAAAACATTTTTATTTCTACTAAGCGTAAAGAGTATTCATTTTCAGTTGGCTAATTGTCTCTTTGAAAACACACATTTCTTTGAATTGCCTCTCTCAAGGTTTTCCCTTTTCTTCCCCTAATGAGTTAAATGTATTTTCAGGGAGTCTTTTCTTTGTTTTCTTAGAAAGCTTAAGCTAGTTAGCCAGTATTTATGTTATGTGCCTGTAAAGCCCATTGAGATGTCAGACATGTGACACGGCCTCTGTAACCCTCCCACACACAGAGAGAAGCACACTGTGGATCACCAATAACTAGGTTTCCATGCTTTGCACTTTTAGTAGTCACTTAGATTTTCCACTTAGTCAATGGCTTATTTTGATTAATTATTAAATGTTTCAGTTCAGTGGAGGAGCCATTTGCTGCCACAGCAGGTTTCTGATTTCTATCAATAACATCTTTTGGCTGCAGGTCAGTCAAAACATGAATTTTAAGACATTTCTTTGGCTTTGATCTCAACAGTTTAAAATGTTAAGATGTTATAGATTATTGTTTGGTCATTCTCCTACTCATTGTCAGTCCAGTTCTGTGGTAGTATAATTACCAGCTTTTCTCGTTTAATCACGCCCCTATACTTACACACACACAAGTGAACACACACGACCCGAGCGGCAGGTGTCAGCAGAACACACCCTGAGACTTGAGCGCAGGTATGCAAGGTGTGTTTTGACAGTATCTCACGCTGTGCACTGTGCCACTCTCGGACTGTGGAGCTGTAGCTGAGAAGGGCTCAGTATTACGGCTGAAGTCCTCTTGGTGACGCTCTGCTGACATCACTCTGATATTCCCCACTCAGCTCCTCGCATCAGACACACGCAGCTCCACCGACTCTCTCTCTCTCTCTCTCACATACGCACACATACACACACACACACTCCGTCCACACACTTTGTTTCCCTTTCGCTCCGCTCGCCCTGGCCAAGACGCACCACCACACAAACCAGTCGTGTGCTACCTGTGCGCACTGCGGCCGGCCCACACGGGGAGGGGTTTGACTCTTCCAGTCATTAACAGCTTCATACGAGGACTGAGAGGAAAACTAAACAGTGTCCAGACTGACGACAGAGGCACAAACACACAGCAGAGACAGAGGGGGGAAAAGAAAAAGCCGAAACTTGGCTGATTTCAACCCGGCTTGTGTGAACTGAACTCGGAAGTTTCTTGGCTGATCGGAAGGAGAAGGAATAATTTGGAGCCCGGTTTACCCCCCCCCCACCACCACCACCACCACCACAAGCGCTGTTGTGGATATTTACGTCCACCTTGTCTCCTGTTTAGAAGAATGGCGAGAGATTACGCAGCGCGCTGCCCGGTCTCTCCGGTGAGAAACACTTGGCTGGTGGCAGCAGCAGCGATCCTGCTCACAGCTCAAGGTAAGACTAAACGACTCGAGCTGTGTGTTTGATAACCTCTGAAGCCTCTCCAGTTTACCGCCTCTCCCAGCCCCCTGTGCGCTCTCGCTACTTCCCAGCCCGAGTCGCCGGCGTCTTGGGAGTGCTGCATGTTTGACTGTGTCACGTCTCTGTTTTCTCACTGGCTTGTGATTAGTGGACTGTGAGACCTGTTGTAAAAGTTTATTGTCCAAGGCACTCTTCCAGAACTGCGCGTGGAGTTTCTTGTACGCCATGATAAGCAAGGTGTGGCTCTCCTGGTTTGTGGTTTTTTGTCCTAATTCCTCGCAGCTTCAGACGGCAGGTGACTGAGCGGAGGACCTAATCCTCCCTGAGCCTCTACAAACCCTTCCAACACGTCTGACCTGTAATCTGTGTGTTTACCTGTTGGAGAGTCTCGTGTGGGGGGAAAAAGGGAGCGCAATCACAAACCCGCGGGTCTGATTGGTAATCATCAGAGTCATAGCAAGAAATTGGTTCTCATTCTCCAGAGCAACAGGGTGGTGACGGGAAACTGTTGTTTGCTGCTTATTGTCTCTTGACAGTTAAGATCATATCCTTGATTTGTTTTAAAGTGGAGACACTTCCTCTGAAGGAAATGAGAATAGCTGGCTCTGTCTACTCTTCAGGTGGCCCTTATCACGATACCTTAATTAATATGCACAGTAATCCTATAATAAAATGCACTGTAGAAATGGCAGCAGGAAGAATAAATCCCAGGTGGAGTAGACTATCTGTATTTACATATGATAAAATACCATAAAGCAATAAGGAATCAAACATGATATTTATCCAATATCACCCCACCCCCTTCCTTGTTGTACAATATTAACATTTTAGATTAGATGACTTGTTTAAACATTAAAGATAAAATCCCCTCCATTGATACAACATTTAAATGCAAAAAAAAGAACATTCAAATATATTTTACTGCAACTTGTATTTGCATATCTGCCAATATACACAGATACAGACAGATGTGTGATAAGCCAGTGTTGGCTGATGGTATCGACTTGATGATGATGATAATAATGTAAAGTCTCTGTCAAATGATGCAATTACAATGCAAGACACTGAACGAATATTATGGAAATACCTAAAGGAGATAAAAGTACCTACATTTTTCCTCAGTTGCTTTCTTTTTTTCTTTTTTTTTTTGGGGCAACACAGAATGCGAAATGTACCCAAGTCACCCATTGCAGCACTTCTAGGCTAGTTATAGTTGTTCAGTTGGGGATAGTAAAACATCATAAGGTTTAAAAGGTGACAGAATAGGGACATCGATACTCAGTAAGCTACCATAAATGCCATAAGTAAGATTACTGTGAACCCATGATTGAGTGATGCAGAGCCTTTATGGCAATTTTGGGGAAATATTACTGTGATAACAAACTAAAAAAAAAAGATATAAATAAATGTTGCAACACTTTATGTCCCTATAAAAACATTCCAGTGACAGATATTGAGATAATCATAACTTCAAGCTATGATAACATCACTAGTTGAGTAATGCAGGCGTGCTTCAACTCCCAATAGAGACAATCTTTCTGAGTCCCCCCCCCCCCCCCCCCTCGACTGGGACCAGCTACAACATTCATAACAGCAGGCAGTCAAGCTACAGTAATCGGCATAAAAATCTGCGATCCTGCTCTGTCAGCATGGATCTGTCAAGCCTGTTGTTTTTACCTGGGTGTAACTAGTATCATCTGTCAGAGCCGGTCCCCAAATTGTCACAGAGGACTAAAGAAGACGGGTCATTATGGAGCCGGGAGATATGTCGTCTTGTGTGTGTCGACACGCCTCGGAGACATCCCCGAGAGAGATCAAAGCAAATGGGAGGGCAAGTTATTTCAAGGCCGTGAGCCACAGAGCCCTCTGTTGCATTTTGCTGTATAGCATCTGTTGCATAATACAGTAGGGTGACTGTACGAGGCAGGAGGAAGATTTAACCTTGATTAGAATCTGCTTTGTAATGACATTCTTTATGTGTGTGAATCAACGATGCGATGTAAGCCGTGAGAACAGGAAGACTCTAGTGTATAATAGCACAGAGACAAGGGGGCATGGTGCTAGAGACCCCCATTGCTATAAGTCATAGCAGCACAGGTTGGTGTGAGGATGACAGATACTCAGCTGAGACTCTGCTACATTAGGCCTGTATTGTTGAGAAGCTGTCAGATTGTCATGACAGTATCCCCACAGGTTATGAATTAATTTCAACGTGCAGCAACACAACTGTCTTGTCACGGAGAGGAAACCCTTCCACAGTCACGTTTCAGCTGTTTAAAGTAGAATAAGCTTGATTTTCATGTGTTTGTCATAGCGTGGGTCTGAGGCGGGTCTATGTCTGTGTTTAGATTGACGAGCTTTAAATGAGTGTTCATGAAATGAGTCGACTGAAGTGGGGAAACTTTAACCGTGATGTATGAGCAGCCATGCTAACCTTCAGTAAAACAGGCAGAATAGAGTTTAGAGGATATCACTCTGCAGTAATGATAATTAAGGCACTTCAGGTGTCCTCCCACCTCCTGGTGCTTGTCTATAAGGGTGAACCAATCTGACTTTTTTTATTTTAAAGATGTATTTTGGGCTTTTTTATGTTGCCTTTATATTTAGACAGGAGTTGGCAGAGAAGCCGACAGGAAACATTGAGAGAGAGAAAGGGGAATGACCTGTAGCATAGGGCCCTTGCTGAGTTCGAACCAGGGTCGCTACGATTATGTGGTATGTGTGCTAACCTCTCGACCATCCCAGTCTGACTTTTTAAAAATCTTAATATTGATTTCGATAGTGAGTACCAATCCAATACCAGTGTTTAAATTAATAATATGTCTGCCTCACTATGTGGAAGAGGAGCATTCTTTTATGTATAAGGCTACATCCGGCTTCACTTATACATTGCTTTCCTAACTTTGAAACAAAAAATAACAACAAAATATAAACTTTAAATCACAAACTATTGCAAACAAGCATGATAAATCACAATCTGCTTAATTTTATAAAACTCCCCACTAAAAATAAACAGGAACCGCCGCCCCTCTTAACTTGTTAGTGAAGCATGCTTGACATACCTATTAACAGCTGTCACTGTGTCGTTGGCTTCCTCCATGTTGGGAATCTCCCGCCTTCTTCCTTTGACCAGTTTGACCAAATGACTGGTTGTACTGGTGCACGTAGACTTAAATATAGAATTGAATTAAATACATCGACCCTGTTGTCACCGATACCCGATCCAGCTGTTTGACTCAGTATCGGACGGTTATCCGATAATCGGTATTGAATCGTTGCGTCCCCCACCTGGCTCTACATACCCGACCCTGTGCTGGAATGTTAATGATGATGACGAGTCCACTTGACTTGACTGCTTGATGGAGACGAAGGGCTGATTAGCTTATCACTTGGAGAGCAGGCAGCTGATGATTATCACCTGAGAGCAAACGCAGCCTGATTATCGAGAGCGTTTATTAATGACTCATCGTTGGCTGTGGATTACGACCATGTTGCTGTTTGTTGTTTGTATATTTGTGGAGCCAGTGCAGTGACTTCTGTATAGGTCTGTGTTTGGTTTCTTCTATTTGGGAAGCACTAGAGAAGCCTTGGAAGCAATCATTGGGCTGAGTTAATACCTTGTAAACCCCAAATAACCAACGGGTTTAGCCTTCCAAGGGGGAGAAGCAGGCTAAAATACACTTTATATTACTCCAATATCCACTGGTGTAGCATCTGCTTAATTTAAAATATCAATTGTGCTGTTGTAATTATAAAGCATAAATAACTTATAAACAAGCATAGTATTAAACATTTATCTATGAGCTGCCCAGTACAGCTAATTGTGTGCTTTTGGCCTTTGTGCTGGGGGTACAGTTATTTAAATATTTCTCTTTGCAGAATGTTTTGGTTGATTAATTATTGGAAGAAGCCTAGAGGGTGAAAATCGACCATAATTTCAAAAGCAAAGGGCAGTTTAAATAAAAATGCCAGTCATTTTCTCAGTTTAACTAACAGATTTTTTTTTTTTTGCACTTTGCACAAATCCTATTTCAACCCTGCACAGTCCTCCTGACCCCAGAGGTGGAAATGATTTAGAGCCTCCACCACCTTTACAAACCAGTCTGTGGCGCAGATGTCCCAGCCCCATTGTGGCTGATGGCAGATAGACTAAATGTCAAGTAGTGTGTCTCGGGAGAAGTGATCTTGTGTGTGTATGAGTGTGTATGAGTCTGTGTGTGTGTGTGTGTGTGTGTGGAGAGGCTTGTGAGACGAGGGTTTGTCATTGTGGGCTGGAGATTTGATCACAGGTATCATCAATGAGTTGAAATGTCAACGATGGCGTTAAGCAGCTGGATGCTTTGCAAGAGTCCATTTGTGTAGGGGCTTAATAATATGTTTAAGGGGCTTTTTTGAGAGCTTGTTTATAATGAACTTTACAAATTGCTTTAAAGGTTTCCAGCTCTACTCGTATATCTTTGCATTGCTTTCTGAAACCCCTTATTTATCTGATAGTGATCCGTAACGCAGCCCCTCAGACAGGCTGTTTTATCTCCTGTCTCTGTAAGATCCCCCTCCTGACAAGCCCCTCTGTGCTCTGATTCAAACTATAGCAGTAGGATTTCACTTCTTTCTCTCTGTCTTTACTGAAAATGTAAACTTCTCAAGTACATCCAACCACGTTTGAGCCAAAATACAATTCAGAATATATAAGTGAACAACACAAAAGCTAACCTTAGCAACAAAGACTAAGGGCCATTTGTGGGCATGCACATATGATTTAAAGTCAGTTTGATGGGGAAGTAGATGGAGCCCTATAAAATCTGTTTTATTTTTTCCCAAATTCTGTTTTTTCCATTAGAATTTTTGTGAATCCTGTTTTTTTTTTACCTTTTACTAACAAAAACTGTACTGAGGGATTAGAGTCGAATGGGGAATGGGCTCAGTGTGTGGAGGGGGGGGCTTGTTGTGCCACCCAGATTTGCTTCCCTCCGTGCAGTTTTCCCCAGACATACGATCCTCTTCCACACGAAAACAGCATTTCAGTCAAATTATGTCAAATTCTGCGATATTCCACGTTAAAACTAAATTCCGTTTTAATCGGCCAATTCCGCTATTCCATCCATAAGTCCGTGATCGAGGAAATCATAGGACCCTAAGTAGAGGCTTTTGACTTCTGGTAGCACCTTTGCATACGTTCACCTCAAGTTTTAGTCATTTGACATGATAACAGTATAGGAATGACACAAAAATCATACTTTCCCCCTTCTTAAAGACACAAAATAAAATATATTGTAAACTGCAACATCCATGCTGAATGTAATTATGTTTATTTCATAGTGTCATGAAATAATGATTCACCTCTTAATGCAAGAGCTACCACATTAAAAAAATACAAGCTGCTGCTGCTGCTGCTGCTGTGTGGACTGGAAATAAGCCGTTTGGGGTCCTGACCGACAGTTAAAGGCTCTTTGGCCCCAGACTGAAATGTCAGTGACTCTTCCTGGTGAGACATGGGGTGATAATCATCCCCTCGAGAACAGGCCGCTGATGCTTATTGAGAGCTTATTAATGACTCACAACAACACAAACTGCATAGTAATGTTGTCGGGTGCTGCTCGTGCCTGAGCCGATCATGTTTGTCATTGTTTGTTTTTCTCGTGTGTGTGTGTGTGTGTGTGTGTGTGTGTTTGTGTGTGTGTCTGTGTCGAAAGCAGCAATTTAGTGACTCTCACCCAGAAAAGCCCACCATCAAGCCCCGCTGCTCTGAGAGAATAACTTTTCCTCTTAATTACAGCCTTTTCACTGATTAATTGACCAGCTCGCTCATTGTGTTGCATCACATTGTGCGCTGTGATTTGTTTGCCTCCACTTTTTTCTTTTTTGTCTTTTTTTAATTTTTGCCTGTGGGGTTTTTTTTTATTGATCAAGGATTAAAATGTTAATGACTTCCCACAATTCTTTGAAGGCCGATGAGCGATGGACTACTAACTTTTTATTGCAGGCTCTTGCATAATGCTTGTTTGCTTGTTTCTTTACAATCAAAGTAGATTCTTGATGCTCTAAAATCTCCAGTGCGGCCAGAGAGGTACAGGTTGGCTATAAGGAGGGCGGTTTCAGAGATTTTGAACAGGTTGCCATGGATACGGCTTTTGTGAATGAGACAATTTCCCATCCCTTTGTTGTGCAACCATGTGAAGTGTGTATACTTCTTTTGTGTGGACCTTTTTAAAGAAGATAGCTATAATTAGGGGGAAGAGGTTGGACTATGGGTTGCTGTAATAAGCTCCATCAGTCCGACCTGCTGAGTGTCCAGGAAGCAGGTTTTAATTCATCACTCTGTCTGCCAAGAACCAGCAAGCATGTGTCTGCACTTGGTCAGCGTTTTTCTTTTTTTTTTTTTTTTTTTCTTTTTCCTTCATTCCACTTCTGAAGAAACGGATTACTAAGCAAATTCCAGATCACATTTCTAGGAATAAACCATATCATGGCTAACACCTTGGCATTCCTTAGTGATTCTTTAGCAAACAGGTGTCAGTGGGAAGAGGGATTACAGAGCGTAGCAACAGGATCGGGAGGCCATGAATCACAATGAAGCTGATCCAAGGATGGTCAGAGGAAGGTTTTTTTTTTTTTAACTTTTCAGCTTTCAGGGTCCATTCAGCGCCCACTGTGTCATGAATGGCTTTGCAGATTGCTCCCAAAATGCACTCACAAGCACTCTCTCTCTCTCTTTTTCTTTCTTTCTCTCTCTCACACACACACGCACAAACATGGTCAATGTGGCCACCCTCCCTGGTTTGACTTTTACCCGCCATGCAAAGTAAAGGGGAACTTCCAGCCAGCCTTTTCATACCCATAGCTCCGTTTCTCATGTTTCCATTCTTTCATTCACCCTTTCTTTTTTTTTTTTTTTTTTTTTTTGCTCCATCTTGCACTCTCTTTCACTCTTATTCTTTCGCTCACAACCCTATTTTCAGCCACCCTGGCCGACTGCCGCTCCGTGGCGGCTCCCAAGTGGGGGCCCTTTTGTTGAAACAGCTTTTGGTGGAATTAAAAAGGGTGCCAGTACAACCCCCCCCCCACCCCTCCTCCCCCTCCTCCCCCTCCTCCCCTCTCTTCCTCCCTTCTCCATCCGTCCACTCCGCTCTGCTCTGAGTTCATGTAGGCCTCATTGTTTAGAAAAGAGAGGGAGCAGGAGGGGGTAAGAGGGAGAGGGGGGGGATTCAAAAGTGTGAAAATGTTTAGACAAGCAACCCTGCACTGTGTCCCAGTCCGTCCTGAGCTCACTCGTTTCTCAGACCACAGCTACTGGCGCCAGAATAGGTTGGACAATGAGACTTTTTGTTGCTTCCACTTTAAGGTAACTTCTAAGCCAGATTTTAGGGTCATAGCAATAATGTCTAACCCTACTCTAACATGTTGGACCTTTTTAAATCCAATCATCATCAACCATCATTGTGTAATTCAAATTACATCATCCAACAAAATGTGTGTGCATGTGTGTGCCTACAGTGTCCTCATTGTAAAAAACTGTATCAATGGGAACCAGGATTGAACTTTTTTTTTGAGTTGAACCTTCTTACCTTACCTTAACTGGAATAGGTTGGACAATGAGACTTTTTGTTGCTTCCACTTTAAGGTAACTTCTAAGCCAGATATATTAGCTTCATAGCAATAATGTCTCAATCAATCAACCAATCTTTATTTGTATAGCGCCAAATCACAAGTTGGGGTTGAGAGGAGAGAGAGGAAGGAAGGATAGAGGAGAAAGAAGCACAATGAAAATCAACAATGAAGCGAGAAGGTCCGGGACTGGAATCTGTCATCCGGACGTCTACAGGCCCAGATTACCTGTGAGACGAGAAAGCACAGACAACTCCGGGGAAGAAGTTTAGGTTATTGAGTGCATTAATAGTACATGAATGTTAATGGATATAGATGGATGGATGGATGGATAGATGTGTAACCCCACTCTAACATGTTGGACCTTTTAAATCCAATCAACATCAACCATCATTGTGTCATTCAAATGAAATCAAAGTCATTCGGCATCCAACAAAATTTGATTTATAAACTGTATGCATGTGTGTGCCTACAGTGTCCAAATCTGTATCAATGGGAGCCAGGATCGTCCTTTTTTTGGAGTTGAACCTTCTTATCTTACCTGAACCTACTTGTTGGGCCACTGCTGCAACCATTTTTGATCTGGAAGTACCTCGATGAGAAGAGGGAATGCATTTCTTAGTCGTAGAAAAACAGTTGGTCTAGGCTGTGATTGAAAAGAAATTGAAATGAAAATGTTCATCATCCCAAAAGCTGGATGTCTCCCTACTTCAAAACTCATTCTCCGTGTATCTGACCGCCCCCCTGTGGTGTCTATCCTCTCCTCCCCTGTTCAATCACTGCTTCCTCTCCAGATAGAGTCCGTCCGCCTGGTGGGTGACAAATATTAATAATACATTTTTATTTACAGAGCGATTTACAGGGTACCCAAAGACAGTTTTCATAACTTTTTAAAATGATGAAAACATTACCTTTTCTTGGTTCTGAGTGGTGGAGACGGGAGGTCTGTGGAAAATGGAAATTGCTTTCATTGTCTGTGTGGGTGTGCAGGGATAGGTCAGGCTGTGATGTGGCTTTGTGACATTTTCCGTTGTACCCATGTGGGCAATTAATAACTGCAGTAACATTGTTTGCTTCACTCGTGTCATTATGGAGCCTTTAGGCAGAGGTTTTTATCACCGTGGAGAGAATTTAAGGTGACAAGCCTTTCTCAAATACTGTGCCGTGTAGACTGAAACTCGTCCATGCTGGCAGAAATTGTTTAAAGAGTGTTACATGCATCGATGCTAACTACTGTACAGCAAGTTCCCAAAGACGGCTGAGGTGAGAGCAGGTTGATATGCAAAGTACTGCCAATAGAAAGTGTCACTGGTATTGGCATTTTTTTCATTTTCATATTAAAAAACCCCTTTTGGTGCTTTATCTCCTTTCTGGGAGACCTGGATGGTGTTTCCTTTATGGTGATGTCTGACCATGGGGGTTTATGCCACTTGTGGATGAGATGTTATGTGAATAGCAAGGTTTTATAAGGATAATGTGATATACATTGGGAGGTGTAATGACGCTGTATGCTGATTTTTGGTATTCAAAGCACTGCCAATAGAAAGTCTCCCTGGCATTAAACCAATTTTCATGGGCAAAAATGGACAAAATAATATTCTAGTACTGTAAAACGATCAGATATATATCCTCCAGAATGACAATTAACACCTATCTGACACAGTCTCACCCCAAACTGACTGGCTTTATCATTTAATGTAGTGCTGTTGTATTCAATTGCATTAGACTGGAGAGGTGTTGCTTTTTCCCCCCTGCTGTATTTTAGCATAAACATCATGAAGCACCATTCCTGTCAAAAGGATCTAATATTTGTGGAATTTGTGTGAACAGATGAGATGAAAGCCTCCATAAGAGTCATGGTTGGTGCTTTGAGTACTCAGACGGAGCCGCTTTACACCTCTACACAAATACGTTTAAATGTGTTTGCCAGTTTTTGGTAAACTAAGTAAAGGTTTTGGAGGTTTGAGACAGCACTTTTACCTCAGGTTAAGTCTGGAAAGTCCCCCGCTGTACTCCGCTAAGTATCACCAACTGCCATTTTTTGGTGGCTTTTTGTCAGATTCAGTATTGGTCATATCCTGTTCCTGTTCTCAGTGATTTGTTAGGTAGTGAAGGCTTTTTCATTCTTGGGGATGTTCGAGTCACTGAAGGCCAATAAGATTAAAAAAAAAAAGTCAATTTCCTGCCCCGGTTCAAGTGCTAACACAAGAAAGGCCAGGCCATTGTCAATTGTTTTCAAATGTGCCTGCTGCTATTATTCCCAAGACCCCTTTCTGTACAAACCTTTTAGTAGCAGATATTAATAATCATACAAGGAAATAAGCTATTTGTATAACTTCCCTCTTTCCTGTTCTAATAGCTTGTCAACCTTTTCTTTGACCCCCCCCCCTTCCTCCTCCTCCTTCTCAAGAACTATTACACTTTCTGTCTCCTGCTGCAAAATGCGAATCGGCTCTACATCTGAAATTCATCACACTCAGTGCAACAAAGCAGAGAAAAGTGGAGAGAAGCTTATTGTTTATTTGGAGTGAATGAATAAAGAAACTCAACACCTCCACTGTAGTAATGCAAATGAAATTGGGAAAGAATATAGAGAGCATTGATTTATCTCTGCTTCCCCCTCATCTATAAATAACTGTCCTGCTCTGTGCAGCCTGGAGACTGTTGGCAACAAGTTGTGGAGGTCAGCATATAGCCGTCCAGCAGAGAGGGAGTTAACATGAAACAGGGCTAAAGATTAGGATTTGTGAGCGGCTGACAGTCTGGCTCTTCTCTCACCTCTGTTAACGTCCTTGGCTGCTTCAATATCATCGCCTAAATTGACTGCATCGCCTCGCCGTGCACGTTGCGTGTGCGTGCGAGTGTCGATGGGCGAGCGTCTTGATCGACTGCGTTCGCTTTGACAGTGTTTTTTTTTCCTCATTTGCATAACGCAAGCTAACATCTCTCCTCCTCACCCTGTTAACAGGCGACTACTGTTCACACAGCAGCACATTTCTATGCAAGTCACACGCACATTAAAAGAGAATACCGGCATCATTTAGAGTTACAGCCCATTTACTACTGCTTCTGTGTAGTGTACATTTCCCCCAATCATTCTGCAATGCGTGCCATATGTAATTAGTAGTAGGCCTATGTCATTTTTTTTCTGTCATTTTTCAATATACAAGCTGTGGTTATTTCAAATCTGGCTTGAAATGAGCGGCTGTTCTGACAAACAAAGCAGCCACATGTAATAAGACGTGGATGTCAGGCTGCATGTTTTTCAGGGATTATTTCCTGTCGTGACTGACACAAGACAGACTTGTCACATTTTTTTTTAACTTGTCTACTGTTATAATAATAATAATGGTTCCTGTTGGCCTTCAGTTAAAGGAAGTGAGAGTTCATTGAGAGGTCACTGAATGTGTGGACTGATATGAAAACTCTCTATTCTCATAGATGAAAACAATTCAAACATAACAGACAAACTTTGACACAGGAAGCTATTAAATAGATTTTGATACTGTCGAATTATGAATGGCAGCAAATGCATGATTGTGTGTGCAGGCACCAACATAAACAGGAGATAGAAAAGAATAAACCAGGCTTATGACACTAAGCTAGCTTGTTTTAGCCTCATTTTCTTAAACATCTCTTCATCTTTCCACACTTTATTTCAGAATTTAGACAAAATATTAGAAAAAGAGGATCTATAATATACAGGGTTGCTATGGATGCTATAGTTCAGTACATGCCGTCATATGAATAATACGCTCTGTGACCCAAACTACTGCCTTGAACATTTTGCTAGCACACCACTTAGCTTTAGCATGGATTTATTACATTTTGACCAAATATTAGAAAAAAGAGGATCTGTAATATACAGGGGTGCTATGTACATGCAGTTATATGAATAATACACTCTGTGACCCAAACTACTGCTTTGAACACACCACTTAGCTTTAGCATGGATTTAGCCTAGCCTAGCTTAATTTAGCCAAGCTAGCCTGGTTACTGTGGTTAGTTTCACTGCCGTTTAAATGAGAAACTAGAGGCTCATAACACTGACGGAGTGCAACACTGTTATTAAAATATGCTCTGTTATCTCCGTGGTGCAACAATACAGCGTCTCCCTCCCCCTCACCTCTCTGTAGCCGCAGATACTTCGATTTTTCACTCTGCTTTTGAGTGAACCCTATTAAAATGGCAAAAAAACAGCCATAAGAAAAAGTATAAGAAAAGTATAAGTAGAGCTGTTATATGACAGTATTAGATTATAAATACTGAAGCATCAGTGTGTATAGAGCATGTTAGTGTTGTAGCTTCTGAAGGTGGAGCTAGTTCCAACTGCTTCATATGCAGTTAGACCATAAATCAACATAAAACAAAGTCAGCAGGTCCTGTTTCAGTATTAGTTTCTGCAGCACAGCTAAACCGTTTCAGTAGTTAACTTAAAAAAATACAATGTTATTATTTGAAAATTAAGCTGAAAAAGTTTGGTTTAAATTTCTGTACTTCTCTCTAATAGTAACGAGCCTCACATGGGACAAATTATGATTGTGTTTTAATTTTCTGTTATTTATAAACCATTATGGTGCTGGATGTCTGTGTTCAACATGTTCAGAGTTACAAAACTTGAGGTGAATGTATGTAAAAATGACACCTGCATGACTAAAGTTTAGTTTATTTATTTAAAAAGGGACAATGTACAGTCATGAACATTTCAAATTAAAATGTAAATGCACCAGAATTAGCTCAGATAGCTAGTTTTCATCCATTGTCCCTTGACAGGTCAGGACAGAGAGAATGAAAGAGTAGTAAATAAAAATAAAAGTAAAAAAACAAACAAACAAAAGAAACAAATGAACAACAGAGTGTAAAATCAGCACAATTAAAACAACAGGTTGACATATAAGGCGTTAGACATACAAAGCTACAACCTCCCCTGGATGTTTGCATTGTTCACTCTCATATTACAGATCACATTAGGGCTCGAACATGTGCTGATGTATCCTAGAAATTATTTGTGTTCAAGAAAAAGAAATCCTGCAACTATTTTAAAACAGTAAAATCATGTAAATATATTCCAGTAGAGTCCCAGAATACAAATATGGACGATATAGGGAAATATGAATGATACAGCATGTCTCCTTTTTAAAATTTTGATATGATGATTTCTTCAAAAACTCAAGATATCCTCAAGTGTCTATAACATCACATGGAGATATAGTAGTCGTCTTGTGACTCTAGACCCTATACTCATTTTACCAATAAGTCAGCATACAGTCAAGTCATGCACATACACAGGTTACCCCCCCCCCCCCCCCCCCCCCCCGCCCCTTTTCTTTCCTCTTCCTGGCGGCCGCTGCTAAACCTGATTAATTGCTTCCGTATCCCTCACTAATTCAGCTGTTGATTTAGAGATTCACTGTGACAGCTGCAGCACAATGCTTTGTCTTTATCGCTTTCTTCTCTATCTTGACACCACACTACACTACACCCCCCCCCCCCCCCCCACCCACCGCCCAATCCTTGCTCTCCACCCTGTAAAAAAAAAACCCCCTTCTCTTTAACTCCTGACTCTCCCGTCTCTAATCTAAACCTTGAGGTCACCTCTCTATTCAGGCAATTCACGGAGTAGATTTTCTCTTGTGAATCCAAAATTGAGTTTTTCTGACACAAAAGGTTGATGTTCTTTTGACGTTAAACTATTCAGTATTCCAGACAGATGCAGACATCTGGGTCTTTGGCAAACAGCGATGGACATTTTCATTTGCATGATAGAATTACATAGCTCTTTCAAAAGCAGGGGTTTTCTATTTTCTTCTTTTTAATAGTATATCATTGTCAAATGACTTGAGATATTACCTGGTGCATTTCTATAGGCCCACAGGGCTTTCTTCTCACTGCTCATTTCATTATTTCTCGTCCTTGCTGCTTTTGATGCGTACACTCACCTGTCATTCATCCAGAAGTATCTTTGGCTGTTTCCTTTTTTATCCGAGAGAATCGAGTCCAAGTCCTCCTCAATTAGACCCAATGAATGAACAGAACAGATTAGCGAGGCTTCAGCTTGTAAATATCCACAGCTGAACATCTGTCATCCTTATAACCGCTGTGTGTCATTGTCTGCAGCGTGAGGTTCGGGGTGAATGTGGTAGTCAGATGTCTCGGCACACAAATGTTACCACAACAAAAGGCTGTGTTTATTGTGTGATTAAAATGATTCACATTTCTTGGAGGGAGCCTCAGTAGTGTAATGATAAAAATATTAAGGAGGTCCAGCATCATGCAGCATTTACTGGAAAAAGTAATAGCACTGATCTGCATTCCTTTGTAGAGGGTGTGTGTGTGTGTGTGTGTGTGTGTGTGTGTGTGTGTCTGTGTGTGTGTGTGTGTGTGTGCATCTATCTCTTTCTATCTGTCACTGTGACTCATATCCTCCCCCATCACACAGTCCATCGTGGCTTTGTCACTAACAGAGGGAGCTTGTCAGTGTACAGACACACACACCAAACCATCTCTGTGACTTCCATTCCCTTTAGCTCTCCTCTTCCTCTTCCTCTTTCTTCTCTTCTCTTCTCTTCTTTTCCCCTTCTCTTCTCTTTCTCCTTTTTCTTCCCCCCTTCTCTCCTCCTCCTGCTCTTACACTGATATATTAGAGATGGATCAAAGCCAAATGGCACAGGGATTAAATAGCTCACATGTCAAAACCCAAAGAAATCATTAATGATACAAAATTCTCTTCAGTGGCTCAAAAATTCATTTACAGATGATAACCATCACATCACCATAAATCCTCAAGAGACAATGTTTGAAAAGATGATATTTTACAGGCTTGAACTGAGAAGGAACGGTGTGGTTACAAGTTGAAGGTTTGTCACTACTTCACTGTTTCCTCCAACCTGATGAAGGACTTAATCACATTTACTGGAGCAGAAACCCTACTTCACTTTATCAAGTCATTATTATAGAAACAGAACAACAACTATAAAGGGCTTAAACTAAAAAAAAAACCCTCAACACAATCTAAAACAAATAATATTAAATGAGGACACAATGAATGAAACTGTAGCTGGCTAACAAAGGGAGTAACTGTGCCGTTATTAGCTCGTCAATTATAGCAATAATCTGCTAATCTGCTTGCCACATTGAAATTGGAATATCCATCCATCCATCCATCCATCCGTTTTTTAAACCGCTTATCCTGTTCAGGGCTGCGGGGGGCTGGAGCCTATCCAAGTGAGAGGCAGTGCACACCCTAAACAGGTCCCCAGGGTGCACACTGTGTCTGTCAGAGGGCTTGAAATTGGAATACAAAGTTCAAAATAAAAATAAAAAAGAAGCAATATTTCCAAATTGCTGGCACACAAGGTGAGCTTGTGTCTAAATATATGTTGATTTAACCCTCCTGTTGTCCTCGAGTCAAGGAAGGAAGGGAGGATGGAAGAAAGGAGGGAGGAAGAAGGAAGGAAAGGAGGAAGGATGGAAGGAAGGAAAGGAGGGTGGAAGGGAAGAAGAAGGAAAGGAGGAAGGAAAGAAGGAGGGGGGAAAGGAAAAGAGGAAGGGAGGAAAGAAGGACAGAGGAAAGAAGGAAGGGAGGAAGGTAGGGGGAGGAAAGAAAAAGAGAAGGAGGGAGGAAGGAAGGATGGATGGAGGAAAAAAGGAAGGAGGGAGGGAGGGAAGGAGGGAGGGAGGGAGGAAAGAAGGAGGGAAGGGAGGAAGAAGGAAGGAAAGGAGGGAGGGAGGAAGGAAGGAGGGAAGGAAGGAAAGAAAGGCAGCAAAGGAAATAAGGAAGAGAGGAAGGAAGGAAGGATGGAGAAAAAAAGGAAAGAAGGAGGGAGGAAGGAAGGAAATAAGGAACAGTCAAAACAGACGACAGGAGGGTTAAAGACACCAAATATGTGCATTTCCTTTCTCACTAAACCAGTAAAACCAGTAAAACCAGTCTCATATTTTACAATATTTACAACCTTGTTTTGCTAGTTTGTCTTCTTTACTGGTCATATATGAGCGTTGCTTCGTGTCTCCACCAGCTGTCAGCCAGAGGAGCACGTGGATTAACTGGCAGCGGGATGTTAATCATGTTGTCTATGTGCGCTTGCAGGTGCCTCCTCGGGTTTGACACGCAATATAAACCAAACAGGAATCCACATATAAAAACATTTCTCCTCAGCACTACGAAGCATGCTCAGGGTACAAAAGGAGAGGACATCCACAGCAAGCCAGTTTTATCAGGGTGTTCTTAACCTCCCTGTCTCGAGTTTCCATATCATTTGTCAGCCAAATATCAAGTATATGTATTACCTGGCTCGTCAAAGAAATATGAGATGATGTAATTCAAATGAAATGAGGAGCATTTCAGTATAAAGGTGAAGAGGTTGAGCTTTTCAACCAGAGTTTTTTTTTTTTTTTTTTTTTTGGCTTACTAACTTCACTTTGTTGTAAATGTATTATTCCATGTTTTCATCACATGCTCTTAACCCTCCTGTTGTCCTGAGGTCAAGGAAGGAAGGAAGGAGAGAAAGAAGGGAGGAAGGAAAGGAGGAAGGAAAGGAGGAAGGAAGGGAGGAAAGGAAAGAAGGAAAGAAGGGAGGAAAGGAGGAAGGGAGGAAAGGAAAGAAAGAAGGGAGAAAGGAAAGGAGGAAGGAAGGAAGGAAGGGAGGAAAGGAAAGGAAAGAAAGAAAGAAGTAAGGTAGGAGGGAAGGAAGAAAGAAGGAAAGAGGGAGGGAGGAAAGGAAAGAAAGAAGTAAGGTATGAGGGAGGGAGGAAAGAAGGAAAGGAGGGAGGAAAAAGGAAGGGAAGGAAAGGAAGGAGGGAGGGAGGGAGGAAAGAAGGAAAGGAGGGAGGAAAAAGGAAGGAAGGAAAGGAGGGAGGAAGGAAGGAATGAAGGAATTAAGGAGAGAAGAAAGGGAGGAAGGAGGGAGGGAAAGTGGAGCTAAAATGCGATGTGTAAATTTTTATTTTTTTTAACACTGCATGTAATTTGGAGACGTCCCCTTAGTTCACGGCTAAGATTGTGAGTTTCACTGAGCCAGCATCTTGCCAGCACCTTCCCTCCCTTTTTTTTTTTAGTATTTGTGCTTACCTCAAAAAAAAAAAAAACTCCATTAACTAAGGAGTTAGGATTGGAAAATAGAAAATCACTTGTGCGCCTGGGCCTCCGACCTCTCCGCCCCCTCATCCCAGAGTCTATTTCCAGGCGTTAGACTTTTTCGAAATGTGAGGATGATTTCTTAATCTCCGGGGACGCATGTGAGGATTGAAACGAAATGCTTCAACTGTTCTCGTTTCACACCACGTGAGCGTCCTGACGGGTGGCAGCCTGGATGCCCAGTTAGCTGGTTGGATGGAGAGAAAAGGGTGCTAATGAGATGTTTGCGGTATCCTTTCATGTGTGTCCTCTCCTCATCCCTAGCATGCTGTTTGTCTTGACTCTGTGGGTGTCGAAGCTATATAAGCATCTAGGTTTTTGTGTCTGCTAATGTACAAAGTGACCGTGTTTGAACTGAAAAGTTAAAGAGGGTTTTTGGAATTGAATCAGGCGTTTTTCAGAATGAAAGGCAGTGTGAAGGGGAGCGTTGTTAATGAGCCGGTTTGGAACATCACTCAGTCCTCCACAGTCACTCACAGCATTAAACTCTGGCCAAAGGGACAGAGGATGGAAGGGAGGGATAGAGGAAAAAAAACAGTAAAAGAGAAAAATCATGGTCACAGAGCTAGAAGCTAAAAGCTAAACAAAATCAACAAACAGCCAAAGTAATTGATTGATGACTCCAGTAGTCTAATGAATCACCAGATGTCTCTCCAAATGGGTTCTTTCACACCATTTCAAACAAACATGCCACCATCCCGTCATCCCATACCAGCGCTCATGCCATTTAAAGTGCATATGAAGTTCAGAAACATACAGCACTCATGTTTAGATATCATTGAAGTCTATATGTGAGGATTGAAAGTGTCCCAGGTGGACTGAAGCCCAATCTAGTAATGAGTTTAATGGAATATGCTGCTGCTCTTGTAGGTTTTATTGACTTTTTTAAGCTCACCATATGCTTTTTAATTGATTTCTTATCTTCCAATGAGCCATTAATTTTTAGCATAGTATAAAAATCAATGTGCGGAGAACCGAAACTGGCCAGAAATAGCTATGGCATCACACTTGAACATTAGTTTTGTATCACTTGTCACTTGCTTGGAAAATGTTTCTTGTTTTTGAGATTTGAGATTTTGAGATTTCTGCTGCTGAACACTAAAAAAAAATCAAACCGATTATTTTCCCAGCGTTTGTTTCTGCATGTTGTTGTTTGTCCTCTGTGTGTCTGATTTTTAGTTTTTTCTTGACACGACAGCTTGTGAATCCTTTTGTTTTCTGCAGCCAACTCAAAGCAAGAAGAGCTTTCTGGAGATTACAGCAATAATTTAATACCAAAATAACACAATACCTTATCATAACATAGAATAAAAAATGCTTAACCATGCGTATTGTCCCCTTTTTTTTTCTTCCTCAGTCTTCAGTTATTGTTTGAATAGTTGGCAGTCCTGGCTCGTTCCCATCAGGCACCGCGGGAGACGTAGTTTACACAGGATTGTGTGCTGGGGCTCAGGTCCTGGATTCTGCCCCAGAACTGTAGCACTCAGATTGTCTTTGTCTCTTTCCAAGTAGAATGAAGATGATGATGAAGATGATGATGAAGATGATGATGAAGATGCGGCATAATAGCATGAATAAAAGTAAAAAAATAAGATATGTATGTAAGAATAAGTTAATACCTGACAGAAAGGGATCGTCTAAAAATAGTAATTGCTGCTATGAACGTAAAATGTGATTTATTTGCATTTAACCTCCCTCCCTCCTTCCTCCCTCCTTCTCTCTTTCTTCCTTCCTTCCTTCTGTCTTTCCTTCCTTCCTTCATTCCTTCCTTCCTCCCTCCTTGTCTCCTTCTTTCCTCCCCATTACCTTCCTTCTTTCCTTCCTTCCTCCCTTCCTCTTTTCCTTTCTCTCCCTCCCTCCCTTCCTTCCTTCCTTCCTTCCTTCCTCCCTTCCTTCCTTCATTCTTTCCCCCTTCCTTCCTTCCTCCCTCCTTTCCTTCCTCCCTTCCCTCTTTTCCTTCCTCCCTTCCCTCCTTTCCTTCCTTCTTCCTCCCTTCCTTCCTTGACTCGAGGGCATGAATAAAACTAAAAAACTAAAATACATATGTAAGAATAAGTTAATACCTGACAGAAAGGGATCGTCTAAAAAAAGTCATTGCTGCTATGAACGTAAAATGTGCTTTATTTGCATTAATTTGACATTTTAGTAAATCGCCATGCTTTTATATGATCCATGATGGGTTTCATTCTGAATTTCTGAAAATTGACTTTGAACTTCCCAATTGATCCACAGTGTGGTTGAATGGCGTTGCACAGAAGGCAATCACAGCACAGCTTATCATTGCTTCATTACAACTCAGTTGGTTTGAGATGATACTGAGCATTATGTAATTGCCTGTTAGAACTAAATACGCAATAGGCATGATGGGTTAAACGCCAATTAGCACAGTATGTGAGTGGGTCTGGATGCCGGTGGCTCAGAGGGAGGGGAGAGAGCGATTTGCTAACCTGACACAGTTCATGGCTCCAGGTTCACTCTTTGTTTGACTTGATAGGTCTGGCTGAGCTGTCATCCTAGTGTTGCTATCCCCCCCCGCTTCTTCTTCTTCTTCTTCTTTTTTTATTTATTTATTTTTATATTTTACTGGCTTGCTGTGGTAAGTGTGCTGTGACAACTCTCAAAACTCCTCACTGCTGAGTGTGAGTGTGAGTGTGAGTGCATTGCCCCCCCCCCCTTTTCTTCCTGAAATGATGAGAAGGGAGCGAGGACAGCAGGATTTAAATGTTGAACAGAGGAGTGTGAGGGTGATAACCTTTCTTTCCAACCCTGTGCTCTCCTCCTCTCTCCACCTTTTTCCTGCTCTCCTTTTGCTTCTTCCTCTCATGTTTTATTCCCAGACTGTGACCGCTGGTGTGCTCAGAGTGCCTGATGGAAAGCAGTCATATAACCCTCAGTCTTCCCTCCGCTTCCCCTTCAACACACTGCTTCTAACTCCACACACACACACACACACATGAAGTAATTGCTATACATGCACAGATACACACGCAGTCACTCTCAGCCTGGTGGAACCACTCAATAGCGGCCCCCCTGACAGCTATCCAGTCACAGTCTCTTCTTGCAGAAAACAGATAAAAGCTGCTTTTTTAAAAGTCTTTTCCCATGTCATCTCTCTCAGCTCTTCTTCTTCTTCTTCTTCTTTTTTTTTGTCTCTGTGCTGTGCTGGCAGTGAGGTGTGGGCGTTGGCAGGATGTATGTGTCTCAGTGTCAGTGTGAATATGTGTGTATGTCACTGTTATGTGTTTGCATGCATGCGGGGGATCATCACTTTGGGTTTGCGGAGATGTGTTGATGATGGAGTTAGACAGAGCGACGTAGACGA
>NC_070592.1:6987684-6992684 GCF_027409825.1 Scomber japonicus | reverse complement strand
GAGGAAGGAAAGAGAGAAAGAGGAAAGAAAGGTAGGAAGAGGGGAGGAAGGAGGGAAGAAAGAAAGAGGGAAGAAGGAAGGAAAGAAGGGGGGAGAAAAGACAGAGAGAAGGAGGAAGGAAGGAAGAAAGGAAGGAAGGAAGGGAGGAAGCTGGGTCCAGTCAGCTGTTGTGTTGTCTTGATGTTGTGCTACAGTATCTTGTTAAAGGCGTGTATTCTTTCATCCTTGGTTGGTTTGATAAGCAGGTTTATTAGACGAGGTGCACTTCCTCTTTAAACATCTGTGAAGGTTGAATATCACACTGTTTATATTACAAGTGCATGATGAGGTCACAAATAAGGAGGTTTCTGGGAAGTTGGAGTGTTGTTTTTGTTTAAATGCATTGGCCGACATCTAAATAGTCATTTCAAGAGCTTAACGATCTGCTCTGCACAATATTTTTGAACATTTTTAAAAATGCTTGGAATAATACATTTTCTAACATGTTCCTTTTTTTTAGTTATCTTGTTAAAAATCCTAAAAATAATGATAGGTACTCCTTCTCCCATGAATTCAGAATTTCATGAATATGCAAATGTGTTTCATTTAAAATGTTTCTCTGCTGGATACAAGATGTCTCTTCGGTCCATTATCAGTGTTTGTGCACTGGAGGCCTTACTTTTCCACATCACACTTATATAAGATGTTTACTGGCCTCTCGAACGGCTCCAAACTAAACTCAGACTCTGATAGAAGGTGAGCTCAGAGAAACTTTTACGCTTCATGCAGATAAATGCGTCGTTCTGCAAAATGAAGCTCAAACATCAGACACATTTTTGACTAGAGGGTAGTTTAACCCTCCTGTTGTCCTCAGGTCAAGGAAGGGAGGGAAAGGAAGGAAGGAAGGAAGGAAAGGAGTAAGGAAGGAAGGAAAGGAGTAAGGAGGGAGGAAGGAAGGGAGGAAGGAAGGAAGGAAAGGAGAAAGGAAGGAAGAAAAGGAGGGAGGGATTGAGGGAGGAAGGAAGGAGAGAAGGAAGGGAGGAAGGAAGGAAAGGAGGAAGGAAGGAAGGAAGGAAGGAAAGGAGGAAGGAAGAAAAGGAGGGAGGGAGTGAGGGAGGAAGGAAAGGAGTAAGGAAGGGAGGAAGGAAAAGGAGTAAGGAGGGAGGAAGGAAGGGAGGAAAGGAGTAAGGAAGGAAGGAAGGAGGGAGGAAGGAAAGGAAGGAAGGAAAGGAGGAAGGAAGGAAGGAAAGAAAGAAGTAAGGAAGGATAGAAGAAAGTGAGGAAAGAAGTATAGAAGGAGGGGAAGAACGAAGGAAAAATTAAAGAAAGAGGGAGGAAGGAAGGAAGGAAGGAACAGTCAAAAGAGACGGGGGTCAATTTGACCCGGGGAGGACGACAGGAAGGTTAATATATGAAACTTCTCATGTCTCCTTTTTTTTCTTTTTCTGAATGTGAATAATTGTCTTGTTTTTAATGTACCAGAGGCCTCACATGGATTAAACGTCCACCTGTGTAGACACAAAGAGACACACACACACACACACACACACACACACACACACACACACACACACACACACACACACACACACACACACACACGCTGGTTACTCTGTAGGGGTTTGGATGCCATTGATCGGTGGCGTTGTTGATATTCACCACCACACCAGCCGCCTCCATATAGTCGCTGTAGCTTATTGGCGGGGGGAAGGGGAAGCTGGCGGGTGGGCGGGCGGGTGGGCTGTGAAACATGGCGAGAATGACCCAGGCCCCAAAAAAGAAGTAAAAGGGGAAAAAAATGAGAGCAATATAAATGGAGGGAGAATGTTTCTGCTGCTCTGCTGTAAGAAAGGCTTAGTGGGAATGATTACCGGTGAAAGCCAAATTGGCAATCTGCCCCTTATTGTCTCTCTGTGGACCCAGTTTTCACGCTCAGTCCTCTTCCTCCTGTCGCTTCTCTCCGTCACTTCTACTGTCTCAATTTTTCTCTCTCTCTCTCTATCACTCTGCCTCTCTGCCTCTCTGTTTCGTTTACATTTCTCTTTCTTTATATCCTCATGCTCTCTGTTTCTCTCGTTTTCCTCTTTCACTTTCTACTCCATTGCTCTCTTTCTCTAGTTGGCCTTCACACTCTTCTTTTCTCTTATCTCTTTGTCACCTCAGAGAGTGTCTACACAAGGCCAAACACCTCTTCATCTGTAATTACTTTTGGCCCCTTTTACACTAATCTGGTGTTTTAAGGGAGAATATTTAGAAAAAGATTATTATTATTATTAGGCTCTATCAGGGCCTGTGTTACTGTTGCCAATCACTTTAAATGACAGCATAACTAATCACACACCACTACACTCCTGTATTCATGTGTAATCAGTCAGACGAGTTTGTAACTGTAAACTTTTGATTTGATTGGTGTCTCAGCGTAGCCGTGCAGGAGTTACTGTTCACCAAGTTAACTTTCACTGTAGCATTGATGAGCCACACTCAAAAATATTTAATCAAGAACAACTACTTGAAACGATCAGTTGGTTAATTGATTAGTTGATTGACAGAAGATTAATCAGCCACTACTCTGTTGATTAATCCTTTAAGTCATTTTTTCAAATGAAAATACCATCAGAGGAGTAGACGTGTCTTCCACAGCTCCCGCAGCAATCTATCATTTATATCATTATACATTTTGGACCTGGAAACACACACTAAGTGACTTTACTACCATATGAGTGGATAAATGCCTCCCAAACTGGCCGAAGAACAGAGTGGGAGAGCTACAGTATGTGGCAACTCCTCGGCTAGCGTTAGCGCAGAAACAGATGCTAATGCTAACAACATGGAAGCGCTGGAGAATGCATCAACTGGCGTCTATTACTTCTCTACATTTGATTTTGAGTGTGTATGATGCTCTGATGAAGACAGAATGGGATGGTCGTTTAATTTTAATGTTTATAAGTCGGCTACTTTTGTTTCTAAAACATCAGAATAGTCTATTTGTTTAGCATTACCCATATTGTGTCTTCCACAGCTCCCGCAGCAATCTATCAAACTTATACATTTTGGACCTCGTAACCGTGGAAACACACACTAAGTGACTTTACTACCATATGAGTGGATAAATGCCTCCCAAACTGGCCGAAGAACAGAGAGGGAGAGCTACAGTACGTGACAACTCCAACTCCTCGGCTAGCGTTAGCGTAGAAACAGGTGCTAATGCTAACAACATGGAAGCGCTGGCGAATGCAGTAACTGCTGTGCAAGCCTCTATCAACTGGTTTTGGGAGGAGAACCGGGCGTCTATTGCTTCTCTATATTCGATTTTTGAGTGTGTATGATGCTCTGATGATGACAGAATGGGATGGTCGTTTAATTTTAATGTTTATAAGTCGGCTACTTTTGTCTCTAAAGCTTGGAAAACACATCAGGACAGTCTATTTGTTTAGCATTACCTGTATTGTGTCTTCCACAGCTCCCGCAGCAATCTATCAAATTTATAAATTTTGGACCTCGTAACCGTTGGAAACACACACTAAGTGACTTTACTACCATATGAGTGGATAAATGCCTCCCAAACCGGTCAAAGAACAGAGTGGGAGAGCTACAGTACGTGGCAACTCCAACTCCTCGGCTAGCGTTAACGTAGAAACAGGTGCTAATGCTAACAACATGGAAGCGCTGGTTAATGCAGTATGAACTGGTTTCAGGAAGAGAACGGGGCGTCTATTGCTTCTCTACATTCGATTTTGAGTGTGTATGGCCAGCGAACATACCATCAGAGGTGTTTTGATGCTTTGATGATGAAAAAATGGGATAGTTGTTTAATTTTAATGTTTATAAGTCGGCTACTTTTGTCTCTAAAGATTGGAAAAAACATCAGGACAGTCTATTTGTTTAGCATTACCTGTATTGTGTCTTCCACAGCTCCCGCAGCAATCTATCAAATTTATAAATTTTGGACCTCGTAACCGTTGGAAACACACACTAAGTGACTTTACTACCATATGAGTGGATAAATGCCTCCCAAACCGGTCAAAGAACAGAGTGGGAGAGCTACAGTACGTGACAACTCAAACTCCTCGGCTAGCGTTAGCGTAGAAATAGGTGCTAATGCTAACAACATGGAAGCGCTGGCTAATGCAGTAACTGCTGTGCAAACCTCTATCAACTGGTTTTGGGAGGAGAACCGGGCATCTATTGCCTATCTATATTCGATTTTTGAGTGTGTATGATGCTCTGATGATGACAGAATGGGATGGTCGTTTAATTTAATGTTTATAAGTCGGCTACTTTTGTCTCTAAAGCTTGGAAAACACATCAGGATAGTTTATTCGTTTAGCATTACCCATATTGTGTCTTCCACAGCTCCCGCAGCAATCTATCAAATTTATAAATTTTGGACCTCGTAACCGTTGGAAACACACACTAAGTGACTTTACTACCATATGAGTGGATAAATGCCTCCCAAACCGGTCAAAGAACAGAGTGGGAGAGCTACAGTACGTGACAACTCAAACTCCTCGGCTAGCGTTAGCGTAGAAATAGGTGCTAATGCTAACAACATGGAAGCGCTGGCTAATGCAGTAACTGCTGTGCAAACCTCTATCAACTGGTTTTGGGAGGAGAACCGGGCATCTATTGCCTATCTATATTCGATTTTTGAGTGTGTATGATGCTCTGATGATGACAGAATGGGATGGTCGTTTAATTTAATGTTTATAAGTCGGCTACTTTTGTCTCTAAAGCTTGGAAAACACATCAGGATAGTTTATTCGTTTAGCATTACCCATATTGTGTCTTCCACAGCTCCCGCAGCAATCTATCAAATTTATAAATTTTGGACCTTGTAACCGTTGGAAACACACACTAAGTGACTTTACTACCATATGAGTGGATAAATGCCTCCCAAACCGGACAAAGAACAGAGTGGGAGAGCTACAGTACGTGGCAACTCCAACTCCTCAGCTAGCGTTAGCACAGAAACAGGTGCTACTGCTAACAACATGGAAGCGCTGGTTAATGCAGTATGAACT
>NC_070592.1:6960504-6983004 GCF_027409825.1 Scomber japonicus | reverse complement strand
ACTGTGAGATAAAGATCAGTGATATAGTGGATTCAAGATTCAAGATTCAAGTTTTATTGTCATTTTCACTGCTGATTCTCAATCAGTGCAAATAAAAACATCAATAGAATAATAAACTTCACAATAGAATAATAATAAATAGAAATAAAATCAAAAATAATTTTAAAAAAGACACAAAAACAAAAACAATGAAGTACGTCAAAGTCTCTCCCAAAGTGCAGGTAGTGCATGTTGACCATCACTGGCTTTAAATTAGCTGGCAGGTGGATTTGTAACTTCTGGACAGAGCCTGGCCGAGCCCTTGTTTTCAGTTTTTACGCTACGCTAAGCTTATTGACTGCTGGCTGTAACTTCACGTTTAGTGAGAGTGCCATCAATCTCATCTAACTTTCAACAAGATGGTGAAGAAACGGATTTCCCAAAATGTTGTTGCACTCCATCAAAGGGTTAGATCAGTTCAAACCCATTTCCAACTGGATTTTATTTCTTATGACCCAAAAGACATCTTTCTACTTCCTGGATGATTCTGGTCAATGTAGCTTACAATTCACTTCCATTACCAAGACGCTGCTGGTAATGGAAGGTAAAGGGTGAAATGGGGAGAAGGCTGATCTGATGTAGCATCAAAGTCACTCATAGTAACAGCAGATTGCAGCATGTCTGTGCTGGAAATGATCATTTCAAATCACATTTTATTCACTTTTATAAAAAAAATACATAAAAATAACATATTATAAAAAAGTCCAACTGCACTTTCGTATTTCTTACTAACACAGACACATTCACAGATATCTATAAATATAAATATATGTTAACAAAAGCGATGGTTCTGCGTAATTTCGACCTAGCGTCATATGCACCATGTGGACTCTGGCTAATGCTAATGCTAAAGCTTTAAACATCGCCGAAATATCGCACGATCACAGACAGATCGTTAGATGTGCTGTGCGGGTGTCTTGCGAGATCACGCGATATTTCGACGATGTTTACAGCTTTAGCATTAGCAGCAGAGTAAAAGCCATCAGGTAAGTGTTATTTTAATAAACTCCTGAGGCCTGTACTACGAAGCTGGATTAACCTATCCAGGATCTCTCTCCGTTACCTGGGTTGACTTAACCAGATCTTCGCAGTCCAGGATAAGCGGTACTACGAAGCTGGTTATCAACTCGGTAAATCAACCCAGGGTTTTCCAATCTGGATCTCTGCGCGTTCACATAAAGGGGAGGTGTTTGCAGCGTCTGACCAATCACAAACATGGAGAAAGTCTGCAGAGCAGACTACTTTACCATGGAGGAGCAGACAATTATTCTTCAACAATATGAAGAATTCAAACACATCATCCAGGCCAAAAGCAACACTGATGATGCAGCAAAAGCCAGGAATGCTGGCAGAAAATTGCCGACTCTGTTAATGTGTAAATTCACGAGATCATACAATATTCATTTATCAGACAATATAAACGGACAGCACTCTGATCACACAATGTCACTTTATTACGGCACAGACGTTTGGGGCAGATCGCTTCCTCAGTGCCCTTCCTTTCATAAGAGACATTAAGTTAGTTTAATATTCAACATTCAAAATACAAACCTATTATGCTTCAACCATTTGAGTGAATGATTTCAAACCAACTGTATAACATACAGAATAATATCCCTCATGTGCCTCAAGGATTATTTTACAAATATATATTTTCGTCAATTTTTTACAATTACAATAAATAAATACAGTTATTATGCTCCCTGACACTTTGATCTCAGGATGTCAAACCTACAGAATAATATCCCCCACGTGCCTCAATGATTATTTTTTAAATATATGTTTTGGCCAATTAAAAAATTGCATCTATCCCTAAAAACTCTTTCTCTCCTAAGCGCTCCTCTAGCGATCCGCGCACCAATGTTGACAGCCAGGATCTTTTAAGAATGGGCAGGTCATTTTCTAAGAGAGCTGATTGGTCAGGAGGTGGTGCTTTTGTACTCGTTGATCTCTTATCCAGAACATAACCTGCTCCGGAGCAGGTTAGCCGTTCAGCATAAGTTACCATGGTGATTTACCCCGGTAAGAAGTGAACCAGCTTCGTAGTACGGAAAACCCAGAGTTAACCCTGAAGTTACCTCGATAAGAGAAAATCCAGCTTCGTAGTACAGGCCTCTGGTGTACTTACAAACTTTCCAATGCATCGATTTATGAGTAGAGACCCTATTAGTACTACTGTAGAAGTTTGATAACATTCCAGGCATTATTAGTGGGGTCATTTACCAGATACACTGGTGGTCCCGTTAGCGCCTGTACTAAGACATTCGGCTGATGGCTCTAACTCCACTATTTTCCAACCAAATGAAAATAAACAGCTGAGGTGGTGTTTAGATAGATGTCATGGTGCATATGACGCTAAGTCGAAATTACACCGAACCATCGCTTTCACAAAAACTGTAATATGTCCTAATAGTGGTTGAACATATCCATGAACAATACTACAGCACATATAATGGATATCTATACATACTCACATAATAGCATCTGTAGCTATGTGTGTAATTGTATGCCAATATATCCGTGTGTGTGTGTGTGTGTGTGTGTGTGTGTGTGTGTGTGTGTGTGTGTGTGTGTGTGTGTGTGTGTGTGTGTGTGTGTGTGTGTGTGTGTGTGTGTGTGTGTGTGTGTGTGTGTGTGTGTGTGTGTGTCAGTAAGGGACAGCAGTACATTAAGATAATGTATCTCCCCTGACCTCCTCTCTCTGTAACTCAGCCCTGACTGTGATCAATAACCTGCTGACTGTGTGTACGTGTGTGTGTGCGTGTGTGTATGTGTGTGTGTGTTTGATATGTTCGTGTGTCAATAACCTGGTAACAAGCTTACGTTCGTTATGTGTGTCTCCGTTCGCCAGGTTGTTGTCATGCTAATCACAAACGTGTTGTGTAGACGGAGCAGAACTTCTCATTTGTTTTAATCAGGCTTGTCTGTTAAGCAAGCGCCTGTTTTATTTGTTTTCTTAGTTTTCAATTAGGAGACAACACCTCAGGACATGGAGGCATGCGACGCAGACATGCATTTTTCATTAGTAAGATGTTGCTAAGTCCAACCACACTTTTTTTTCCCCCCATTCTATCTATACCTGAATCTATATGCAGTGTTCGTCTGTGTGTCTGTCTGTGTGTCTCTCTCTGTGTGTGTGTGTGTGTGTGTGTGTGTTCTCGGTGAATGATTGCGCTCTTGTCTGCTATCAATCAGGGCCAACGCAGCGTGTACTAATTACAGTGTTGTATGATGATTTATGAAGAAAACAGTAGCAGCTTAGTCACAAACCCCTGCTGCTGCTGCTGCTGCTGCCATCACCAAGCCTGCCGGTACACACTGTCAAACGCTATACATGTATTTGTGTGTATTTGTGTGTGTTTGTGTGTGTGTGTTTGTGTGTGTGTGTGTGTTTGTGTGTGTGTGTATTTGTGTGTGTGTGTTTGTGTGTATTCCTCATTAGCAGATAAGCAGTTTTTCACCCCGATGATTAGATTTGCCACCGTACATGAAACAAAGCAAACCACAAGAGATTGCTACAGAATTAAAACAAACAGTTGTATTTTTATGAGTTGCTGCTCGGTTAAAATAAAGCTTTTATTTGCAGTTAGCTTTATCTCGACAAACACTGGATGGATAATGAGCAGCTTCCATCACCGAGAGGCAAAAGGAGTCTAAGGAGTCAAAGGAGAGACTTGAACTACTTGATTATAGTTAACAACGCTTTGGAAAATGATCAGTTATTCATTTTATTTTGAGAAGTGTTTAATTAACAGGATGAGATAATAATTTGTATTTTTTTGAGAATGAAACTTTAAACTTCCTGTCGTCGTTGTCGTCGTCCTCCCGGGTCAAATTGACCCCGTCTGTTTTGACTGTTCCTTCTTTCCTTCCTTTCCTTCCTTCCTCCCTTCCTTCTGTCCTTTTTTCCTTCCTTCCTTTCCTTCCTTTCCTTCCTTCCTTCCTTCCTTCCTTCCTTCCTTCCTTCTTTCCTTCCTTCTTTCCTACCATCCTTCCTCCCTTCCTTCCAGCCTTCCTTCCTTCCTTACCTCCTTCCTCCCTCCTTTCCTTCCGTCTTCCTTCCTTCTTCCCCCTTTCCATCCTTCCTTCCTTCTTCCTCCTTTCCTTCCATCTTCCTCCCTTCCTTCCTCCTTTCCTTCCATCTTCCTCCCTTCCTTCATCCTTTCCTTCCTTCTTCCCCCTTTCCATCCTTCCTTCCTTCTTCCTCCTTTCCTTCCATCTTCCTCCCTTCCTTCCTCCTTTCCTCCCTTCCTCCCTTCCTTCCTTCCTTCCTTGACTCGAGGACAACAGGAGGGTTAAGCAAACCTTTTTTTTGTTAGTTCTCAGGTATAGCTGTTAATTTCCGTGCTTTCCCACAAGAGTCTTCTCCTCTGAGTAAATAGATTTTCTAGCCAGGTGACTAATCAAAGGAAAAATCAGTACAGGCCTGAGTGTTTGACCCCTGCAGCGAGGGGATTTGGTGGTGGAGGGGATGTTGGATCCACTTGTCCCCTTTAGAGGGAAGGGTCACTACAAATCAATTAAAGTTGTTCTGAGTGATCACCTTTATCTAATGATGAAGTATTTCTATCATGGTGGGAGTGGTCTCTTCCAGGATGACAATGCCCCCCCATCCGCAGGGCTCGAAGGGTCACTGAATGGTTTGATGAGCATGAAAATGGTGTGAATCATTTCCTTTTGGCCTTCACAGTCACTGGATCTAAATCCAATTAAACACCTATGGAAGATATTTGAACTGATGTGTTAGACAGCGCTCTCCACCACCATCATTAAACATCAAATTAGGGAGCATCTTTTTAGAAGACTGATGTTCGTACCTCCAGTAGAGTTCAGAGACTGTAGAATTAGAGCCAAAGTACAGTTAAGCGTGGCTCTACACCTTGTTAAGACACTTAATATTGTCTTTTCCTTTAATGTGTCTCCTGTCTGTAGATTGTAATTTAGCTTTGTTTGTTATACATTTGATGACGATTGGCCTGTTAGTGAACTCCTCATGTTAATTGAAAAGGACAGCAGGATTATTTAAAGTGAGTGAGTAAGATTGGAGCAGATTTAAAGCTTTTTAAGTATAATTTTGGGGCTTTTTGCCTTTATTTTACAGGTTAGTAGAGAGAGACCAAATAAATCTTACTCTCTCTTTTGGTATTGCTTTACTTCCTGGATTATTTTATCTTCAACTAAGCAACCAACCGCAGACTTTTGCTTCCTTTTTACACACCGGTACACACATACCAATGTACATGAATTGGTCATGTGATATGTGTTGTGAGATAAAATTTAGATAAAATTCAAAATGCTGTTTTTTTTTTTTTTTTTAAATAAGTAAATTTGGTCTGAAGTTAACATTTTGTTTGTCTAAATGTCACAGAACTCCCTCAGGACTTTCACTTTTCAACCAAGTCAAACCTAGAAAGCCATGTCTGTTTTCTGTTGAAGATTGGCAAAGTTTACATTACAGCGAGTAGATAAAACATTGAATCAATTAATCGAGAGCCAGCAGATGAATCAATAATGAGAATAATCATTACAGTTAGTTTATATAAAATGTGATATAGTAATAAAAAGTTTTGATTCATGTTCTCTGTTCTGTGGTAGATTGACGGTAGAACTGAAACTAAATGCACCGTGGATAAGTGTGTGTGTGTGTGTGTGTGTGTGTGTGTGTATGAAAATATATCCAAATGTAAAGCCAATTACATCTCCTGTAAAGTTTTCCATTGTTAACTTTGCACTTTACTAAAAGGCTCAGCAAGTGAAATCTGTGCGGTTAAGTGTCATTTTGAGACTCCATTTTCTGAAAGGTCAGGCTTATTATTTTGCATCAGCAAATGATCTACCGAGTGATTTTTATCACCTAACTGTTCACTGTAATTTAATGGACCCAATGTTTAAAAAAAAACAAACAAAAAAAGGACTTTTATGATAATGTCTTGCATTTTGTGTAACTGACAGGGTTTTTGTGGGTTGAATGGGTTAGAGTCACACTGGATAATTGTGTGTGTGTGTGTGTGTGTGTGTGTGTGTGTGTGTGTGTGTTGTACAAGAAAGGCTCGCCATTGTTCTTCTTCTTCGTGTCAGCTTAGGAAGAAGACCAAAGTCCAAGAAACAGAATCAGTGATCAAAAAAACACCAAAAACTTGCTCCAAGTAATGGGAAGTTTCACTTACTTCTGATTTCTGCCAGCGCTCTGCAGTATTGTGTGTGTCATTCCTTTAACACCACGGGAGCTGACTTTGAGCTGCAATAATAAGCTTGTCTGCATGGTTACACATTCATAGTTGCTGATTCTGTTTCATCACACTTGTCCCATAGTCAGCACTACTGAAATGCATCAAAGTTATTTAATCTTCTACCAACTCTTCTAAATTAATTCCAGTGCTATAGGAGTTCAGGTCGGCGTGTTTGGTAATGAAAGTAGCGTTCGCGTGTTCTATATTTAAACATTGTGCTTCTGAATCATTAAAATGGGATCTAAAACAAAGACTGGTTTGGTTTGTTCCACTGTAAGGCTTTTAATCATAGATCAGCTAGAGATAGAAACAAAGGAGAGAAGCTGTATCATGCTAGCTTCCGTTAGCATTTAGCATGTTATTCATTCAGAGGCGAGTGGACACTTATTGGACACATAATGGTTGTTGGGCTGGTTATGATGTGATTATAATTATGACTTCTTATGTGGACATTACTACTGACATGTTGGACCAAGTCTGTTTTGGTCTGGGAGTTTGGGACAGTTGTGTCATAAAATTATACTGTTTGGGGTTTGTAAGAGTTGTAGTCATCTGTCTCTAGGTCTCTGCTTGTTCTTCCCATTTTAGATGATTTCATGATTTTTCTGACAGGAATTTGGACTGTGGTTGTCTCTCTCAGCTGTGTGAGTGGAAAATCTGAAAATAGTAGTAGTGGCTGTGGGAGTTTTATTTCATGATCCAGTTTATCAAGTTTATAGCATGGAGAAATGTTTCAGCTGTTTCTCTCCTTAAAAGGCTCACTCAAAGTATCGTGTTTACTTATAGTATTATAGTAATGTCTTAACCCTCTGTATCCCTTTCATCAGACTCTAGCATCTTAATCCATTTCTTCTTCTTTCTGCAAATTGACTGATTAGCTTATACACTGATGAATGTTGGTATATGACTTGGCATGGGCTACGTGACACTTGGTGCTGTCGGAGAACTTTTAAAGGTTTCCCTGTAAACACACCTCTAATTAAAGTCTTACATGTGGCTCTGTGTACTGTTGACTGTATTTACTCTGTGAACACGCTGGAAATCAGTTGTTTTCTTGTGGAGCATCGAGTCGAAGTAAGCCTCAATAGTTTTCACGTCTTTACGAACTGTAGTGGAGCAGTTCTTTGTTCATAGTGATCTCTCCAACTTCCACTGGCTGCTCAAAATACCTTGATGCTGTATTTCTCTTTGCCAGTGTGACTGCTTTTCATTAGGACTCACCAAACCTTTTCCAGATTAGACAAACAAATAATGCAAATATCAGGCATACCAATGGCTTAACAGCAAAAACATGCGTCAAGTTGTTAACTGTTACAAGTTGTGTCCTTGATGCTACCTTTTGAGAGAAAAGAGATCATTACTGTTTCATTGTCTCTTCAGCAGTCAGTCCTGGAATCCACAGCTCAGTGAGCAGATGAAACGCTCTCAAGACTCTCAGGCCACATCCACGCTAATATGTTTTCATTTTAAAATGCATAACTGTCGCTACACCTGGTGTCCACATTACACTGATGTTTTAGAGACCTTTGAAAAAAGCTGCTGGCCCTGTTTTTAAGTTTAGTCTGGATGGGTAACAGGAAAACAGACTTTTGAAAACGATGATGCAGACAAATTTAGACATTACAGCCGATTTCACAAATTGCATAAAATACTATCGGCCGATCCGATATAGTCGATCAAATCGGTGTAAAGCCTACTGTGAACGAGATGCAGACAGTACGGGTTGTGCAGTAATTGTCAGCTGGTGTGAGAAGTGACAATGCCCGGTGTGAAAGGCGCTGTTTGTTCTCTCTCTGCTTGACTTCAAACTGAGTTCAGTTCCTGGAGCTCAATATGATACTGCCCACTCCACTGGAGAGATGCAAATACTGGTGAAGAATAATATGAAGGAGGTGCTCACTTCCAGTTAAGCTGCACAATATCAGTCACACAAAACTTCCACTCTGAATCAAATAGAGAAGTGACTCTGCGACTGTTAGACCACAATGTTGCTATATTTGCTTTGTGATGACTTCTA
This sequence comes from Scomber japonicus, assembly GCF_027409825.1. Taxonomy (NCBI): domain Eukaryota; kingdom Metazoa; phylum Chordata; class Actinopteri; order Scombriformes; family Scombridae; genus Scomber; species Scomber japonicus. The sequence goes on along the minus strand of NC_070592.1, from coordinate 6,974,718 downwards.
ATCTATATTTTTACATCACACTGATCGTTTTATACTCATTTGTGTCTTTCAGTTTCATCTCGTTATTGGTCCAAGAAAAGAAATCTTATTCTCTTTTTTGGTATTGCTTTACTTCCTGTATGATATTATCTTCAAATAAGCAACCGCAGACTTTTGGTTCCTTTTTTACACACCGGTACACACATGCCCAATGCACATGTGATATGTGTTGTGAGATAACATTTATAATGCTATTTTTAAATAAGTAAATTTGGTCTTAAGTTAACATTTAGTTTGTCTAAATGTCACATAACTCCCACAAGACTTTCACTTTTCAACCAAGTCAAACCTGGTTTTCACCTAGAATTCAACCCAACAAGCCACCTCTTACTGGCAGACCTCACATCTCCCACTACCACTTCCACCACTGTCTCTTAGATTTTTCAAAACATGATTGACCTTTAATACCTCAGCTTGTTATCCACAGTTTATTCGTCAGTCTTTATTCATAATACAGATATAATTACTCATGTGGATAGCTTTGAGATGTCCACACAATGTGCACTATGGACCTTGTGCAGTGGCTGTATGAATATGAACGACATTAAGGGTAATGTGCTGTTGACATTGTTGGTATGAAATGAACAAATTAGTTCCTGCTTAGCATTTAGACATGCCATCTGCTTTTCTAAATAGTATCAAGCCATGCTCAATTGATTTCCATAGAGGCAAAGACAGGGCCGCCGGTGCACTAAGAGCAGCGAAGGTTGTGTATTAAGGCAGAGATTGTCATTACTTTGAATGCAGGAGCATGCCTATACAAACCAAAATATCACAATAAACCTAATTATCCAATGCTTGGAAATGTCACACAAAAGCTTGTTTGTTCGTACAAGACCATGAGCAAAATTTAAAGCTGCTACCCCTAAAGAGCAAATGGCAGCAGCTCTGAAGGTGCTGTGGTAATTAAATGGTGCCGCTTTTAAATGGAGAAATTATCATATAAAAACCACTCTGACCTTTATTTATCCAACAAAAGGTAACTGAACATGTGTGATTTTCACCCAAGACTAAAAACAAATTTAACACATTGACACCTGCAAGCCGCCCCGTACACAGTGTGACAGCATAATTACCATTGTTGATATTAACTGTTCTCACTATGAATTAACTTTAAGAAAATAGCAGGGCTCACTCAGCACGTAGAGAAATGTTATTTATAGCTCATCCAAGGCCCAGAAAAAAAGGTTAAACACGCACATTTTAACTTTTATCTAAGGCAGTGTTGACCCAACCTCACCATACTGACCTCATTTCATCAGACATTATTATTTGTCTTTTAAATTATTGGACACTTTTACCTCTTCAGGCTTCGGAAAGTGATTTAAATAAAACAAGGAAAGGAAGTAGGAAGGGTCACATTCCTATGTTTTAGGGGGGGTCACAAGCTAAAACAATGCATGTAAATTAACAATGTGAATGATGTAATGGTTGTAGATTCTGTACATTGCATTGCCGAGCTTGAACTAGAAATATAACAGGAGTGTTACGCAGAGTATAGGAACATAACGGACAATGATTTTCTTTAGGAATATGAACAACAGTCGCCTACATATCACAGGCATGTCGTTCCACATACTCTGACTCTTAAACAGTTGGCTATTTGTACCAGATCATCCTGCATCACGGCCAGAGATATGAGATATTCAACTCTGAGATTGGTGTGATGCCCACAGCAGTGAAAAATGACACAAAAAAACTTTGACAGCAATTTATCTTTCCAGAAAATAATGTCCCCCTCAGCCTAACCCTGCTGCTGTGAACAGGCCCTTCAAGCATGGTGACAGCTTTTGTGGATTATTTAGAGTAAAAGGGGGCATTGATTCTAAAACACATGTTACTGTCAAAGTTTAATGTGTTTTTGTTTAATGCTGTGAGCACTATAGACTAAATTATAGTCAGCCTGACCATTATGGGAGCAAACATGTTAAATCTCAAAGGTGGATATTTCAAAATCTGTACTAATAAAACTAAAATGATTGCACCATTGTTCAATGTTTTCGTTGCAATTTTTTGGCAAACTGACCCTTTCATCTGGCGTATGTTGATGTATTAACAGCCAACTCCCTGCTGGCACCTTCTCAATTTTTCATTGTGGTTTTTGGTGTAATCTGTCAGCTGTCTGAAACACACCCTCTGCTTGTTATGACTGGTCATTCTACAATAAAAGACAGCTGACAGTGCGCAGTGTAAAAAGTTAAACTGTTGTCAAGTCTTCAGAGTGCTTTTCCTTGCATTAAAAAGCTCCTGGCTCTGCTTCTGGCTAAAGCAGAGGCTTGCCATTCACCTTGTGGCCACTCTTAATTGACTTGAATGTTTAAAAGGCTCTGGCAGTTTGACAAAAGTCTGCCCTCCACACTTACCGTCAAATTACCTTTTGAGCAAAGTACTCAGCCCTCTGGCGCACGGTGGAGGGAATCTGTGCTTTCAATTGGCAGCTTCCAGGTCTGAATGGGATGTTTGATTACATTAGGAAATTTGGACAAAAGATGCACCTCCAAACCTTTGCTGCGGTAATAAAGGATGAATAATTAAAGATACATAATTAAGACATCAATTTACTTTTCATCTGAGCAAATCCCCTGCCTATTAAAGCCTGGAAGAGAAGCCAAAATTCGCTGTAGCTAAGAAGTACAAGGTGTGCCAGAACATAATGGACAGGTGGTGCAGCAATGCAACCCAGGCTATCAAAACCTGCCAGACCTGCCTGACAGGTGGGCACATATGTCATTCCTCCGCAGTGCCTCGGCTGTCGCAGGTGTGTTTGTTTTCTTCCAGATGACTGCCCTCTGGGGTGGAGATTTAATTGTTTTCCTGGAACTTGAGTTTGCGCTAGTTGAGATAGTGGATGGGGATGGTCATGTGGGTCCGTGAGGTGGGTCCATGAGGTGGGTCCTGATAGATGCACCGAGACTCATGTGAGCACAGCAACGTATCAGTTCTCACAGACCTGCCTCTGCGTCTGGTGCAAAACAGACACACACAGATTTGGACACTCGCGAGGTGGCTGCGAGGTGGCGACAGGTCAAACAAGAGCCATTCATCGAGAGAGAGAGAGAGAGAGAGAGAGAGAGAGAGAGAGAGAGAGAGAGAGAGAGAGAGAGAGGGAAAGAGAGAGAGAGAGCGGGAGGGAACAAAAGAGAGAGAGAGGGAGAGAACGAGAGAGAGAGAGAGAGAGAGAAATAGAGAGGGAACGAAAAAGAGGGGACGAGAGAGAGGGAATGAAAGAGAGAGAGAGAGAGGGTGAACGAAAGAGAGAGAGAGGGAACGAGAGAGAGAGAGAGAGCGGGGGGAACGAAAGAGAGAGAGAGGGAGAGGGGGAGAGAGAGGGTGAACGAAAGAGAGAGAGAGGGAACGAGAGAGAGAGAGAGAGAGAGATAGGGAGGGAACGAGAGAGAGAGATAGGGAGAGGGGGGTACGAGAGACAGAGAGAGAGAGGGAACGAAAGAAAGAGAGAGAGAGAGAGAGAGGGAACGAACGAAAGAGAGAGAGAGAGATGGGGAGGGAGGGAACGAAAGAGAGGGAGAGAGAGGAGATGGTTGGCGAGGAAAGATAATGTAAGGAGGAAAAGAAAGACACTGGACAGAGCGGAAGGGGGAAAGAAAGAAGGTGAGGGGGGAATGGCAGCAGAGGGTGAAAAAGCTTTAACCAGAAATAGGTAGTGTGAATTATTACCATCCATCCCACTAAGCTAATCTGAACGCTGTAACACACACACACACACACACACATACACACACACACACACACACACACACACACACACACACACACACACACACACACACACACACACACACACATTCTCTCTCTCTCTCTCTGTGACAGCTCAAAAGCCTGGCAGTGCTAGTGATGTCTCACTTGAGTGTGAGGGACATTTCTACACAAAGCTGTCAATAGGAGAACTTAATATAGTCCATAAAGAAGTTTGTGCAGTTCTTTCTCTCTCTCTTGCTCTCTCTCTCTCTCTCTTTCTCTCTCTCCCGCTCTCTCTCTCTCTCTTTCTCTCTCTCGCTTTCAATCTCTCAACAGCCCTTAGTCCTGCTACTTGTATGCTATTATTGGCGCTTTGTAGTGTTCGTGTAGATAAGGCAACATCTAATAACAGGGAAATTATGATTCCTCATACTTTGCCACTACAAGGGTTCATTGTTCATGCCAAGGCTAGTCCTCTCGGCGAATAAGCTGAACTACTTTTTGTGTTCACTGGGGAGCATAAAAAAAGAAAAAAAAAAAAACTGAAATGGGAAAAACACCAGATAAAAGCCAGGACAAGAAAGATATGGAGAGTGAGAGAGAGAGATAAGTGTAGTAACAACATATTTAAGTTGCATTGGTAATGAATGGAAATAAGGTAATGATGGCGACGCTTTGCCCATGGTGTACAGTAGTCAAGGATAAACTGAAGGATTCCCAGGGGAACGCGCTCTCCCAGTTTATCTCTCTTTCGCTTTCAGCAGCTTTGTGACGACAAAGAAACAAGAAAGGAATCTCTTTAGTTTTTTTTTCTTTCTTTGTCCTTTTTGCTTTGCATTTCGGGAGGAAAAAATAGCCTGTAGATTTCCTGACCTTTTTTTCTTCTCGTGTCTTATTATAAACATTGAATAGAATCTGCTTGCGTAGTAAACAGCATTATTTCCTGGCAGTGCCACAATGAAGGACAAACATGATTATGAGTCATAACCTTAATCGTTATATAGGAACTGGTGGCACATCAAGATACTATGTTGGAAACAATTGGCCTCCCAGGCAAATAAACAATGGTTGGTATTTAACCAATCAGAGTGCTTGTAGTCATCTTTTTTTTTTGCCTGTTGAGATTTAATTAGTTACTCATTCCTCTGCTTTCAGCTCTCTGCTGTTTAGTCCATCGTGCTGAAATGAAAGAAAAAAGATTAATTTTGCTTGCTGAAAAAGATTAAAATACAATTCTGAATGAATCATTCTGAGTTTATTTCAGAATTCACTCTTGCTGGTTTTCTGGGTCAGCTATTGTGTGAAATTCTCTCCTGCAGCTTTCAGTGGTCAAACATGTTTAGTTCCTTGATTACTGTTTGAACAATAACTACTCTGGTTTGTTATCAGTATCATGGATGTCAATATTTACATGTGGTTCAGTCGATTAAAACCAGACGGGGAGTTCTGGTCCTCTGAAATGAAGCCAACCAGGAAGTAACTTAGAACTGCATTCTATCAAAAGGCCACCAGGGGGCGACCGTCTCTATACAAGTCAATGGAGAATTCACCAACTTCTCACTTGATTTCTAACCTCAGTAAACGTTTTCAAAATGTGTTTATGGTCTCAATCGCTAGTTTAAAGCCTTCTTCAATGCAGTACGATGTTCATTTGGGACATTTTGGCCTCCCTGATTTTATATGTGACGATAAAGCAGGGTATGCATTAGGGCGTGGCTATGTCCTGATTGACAGGTTGATTGACCAATGTCCTCGAGATCCAGCCCTCGCAACCATAGCAACCTCCCCGCTCCGCCCATGGCTCCGCCTCAAGTAGAATCCATGTTTTTATTTTTCCCAGCATGTACCTGAAATTTTCAAGATGGAGCTGCCTAAATTCGAAACTATTGGCTTCCGAGCAGCAGTCCACAAACCACGTCACGGATGTTACGTCCATTTTTTTATACAGTTTATGATTAAAACCCAACCTTTCCTTCCCACAGTACATATTTCTTTTCTTAATCCTCATAATGAACTCAATATATTGCTTGGCTGTCAGCTCCATATATATGTTTTCACTGGTATTGTGATCACATGGCCTGTTGTGACATTTCCAGGGAGACGATAATGAGATATTCAGTTGCTGTGGTATCACATGTACTAAGATGTGACCTCCACACGGGCTTTTCAAGACTGCAGCGTGTCCTCCCACGAGAAGGTGGACTCTGGCATTGTAGTAATTGCAGAAATGTAGCGAAACAGTGGAAGGTATTAATTGACAGTTTCTGAAAACTCTTAGTCCTCCAACTTATACTTGAAAAATGTTATTTGGCTGCAACTGTGGCACCTCAGACTGCTCCATGATGGCATTTTTCACTGTTTTAAGAAATGATAGATGAACCCATCCACTGCCAAGTAGCGTGCATGGGACTATGGTGGTGCACTACATCAAAAGTGGAGAATTTTCTTGGCTGCCTGAGTTGAGCTGAGAGGTCTTGTGTGTCACTTTGTGAAAAATGCCATCTGACACTACACACTTCATACCTTGCTCCGCTGCCATTTTCCACTACTTTATCTGCAGACTTCAACCTCGCCGCTGCCGCACAGGTACGACGTAACGCGCAGTTCATCAGCGGTGTCAGTCGTGGCCTGTGATAGAGCTCCGTTTCTCTGTCGCTATTTAGTTGAAGGATTCACTATGGGTGCCCTTTCATACACTTTCAAGTAGCACTTCATTGACATTTGGTCCCTTTCGGAGAGGATTTATGGGAGGGGGGTCTGCTGTTCGGAGTCAGTCTGGAAGATTTAAAACAGGGAGGCCATGATATAAAACAAATAGGGGTCAGGGCAGGTCAAAACTGGGTCAGGCATCTGTGTGTGTGTATGTGTGAAGTGGATTAAAGAGTGTGCACGCATTTTTGTTACCTCATTGGGACCTTCTCTGGTTTAAACACCGACCTTGTCAGGATCAGTGGTTCTCATGGGGACCAAAGCTTGATACTAATGAGGAGACATTTCATTTCCTGGTTAAGGTTACGGATGAAGTGTGTATTGAGGTTAGGTTCAGGTTAGGGTTAGGCATGAATTGGTTAAGGGCTTTTTTTAGTTAGGGTTTGGGTTGTCCTATATCCCAATGTCCTAGCAATGATAGCTGTGCAAACGTGTGTGTGTGTGTCGGTGTGTGTGTGTGTGTGTGTGTGGGTGCAAGGGTAATCTGTGTGTGACTGTGTGCATTGAGAGAGTCTGACTTTGTAGCTATATAGGAGCTGATATATTTCCAATGCATATTTTTTGCTTAAATTGAAAGTTCAAAAAAAAAAAAAAATCAGCAGTGTTGACAGATTCAAAAAAAAGAGTGATAGAGAGATGAGGAAAGTAAATGAATGATACGAGCCACAAGTCGTGACCCGCATTTCGAGCCCACAGTGATGTCATAGACTGATGTCACAGGCAGCTCACAGGAGGCTGAGAGCTCATCCAGTACTCAGATCATGCCTGTGAGTTAGCTCGGGGCACGTTTTGAGAATCTCTACAGCTGACGTACAAGCGGTGAAAACTCATAAAAAGCAAACACAATCGGCTCAGTCAGAGCAGACTGCAAGGGTAGGGAGGGGTGGGGGGATGTGAGGGTGGGGGGGGGGGGGCAGCAGATGGAGGGAGAGAAGGATGGATGGATGGAGAGAAGAAGCTGAATGAAAACAGCGTGGAAAGATACACAGATACGTATCAGTGACTGTGTGCGAGTTAGCTTTTTTTTGTGTGTGCAGCTTGTTCTTCTCTGCCTGGCCGCTTTATCGTGTGGCTGCACATTGCTGCTGTGCGTGGAGAGCATCGGTGCGTGTGTTCGAGACGACAGAGAGGGGGAGTGATGGGAGGAAGGAAGCGAGAGACCATCCCCACCTCCCTCTGAACCCCCTCCGTTTTACCAACAGCCCCACAGAGGCCTCCAGGCTCCACTCCTCCATTTTTATTTTACCCCAGTCATCTCTGTAGTTCCCTCTTTCCCTTTCTGCTTGTCTGTATGCCTGCCTGACTTTCTGTGTGTTGCAGCTAGCTGTGTTTGTCATGGCTGGATGTGAGCTTGGCAGCAACGCTTGCCAGAGTTGTTTTTTCTTTTTTTTTTTCTGGAAGCTGCAGGGGGGGAAAAAGGGAAGCGAGGAGGGAAGCGATTGAGGGGTAGAAGGGGTAGAAGAAAGACAACGGATTGCAGGAGACCTCAGGACACAGTGTGTACCACAATGCTCAGGCCACAGGCAACAACAGTATTACAAGTATTGGCAACACGGTATGATAGCATTAGCAGATTAGTGTTATTTCATAAACCGTGTGGCCGTTTGCGATTTGTAATTCTTACCGTGAACATGGAAGTTTGACGCTCAGCTGTTGACCCGCCGCCAGGATTTGAGGTTTTATTTCATGTGAGTGAGGCTGAGTGAGTGAATGCAGCTAGGAGGAAATGTGGCATTCAAGGGCTCATTGGATCTACTTTACATTACTTCACATTGTGAAATTGGACATCCAACTTGACATTTATATCCTCATTGGAATGTGACGAAGCATTAAGTATCCAGGAAATGATTACATCGAGAAAAAAAAGCTGTTTACCAACTTTCTCTCGTCTCTTATTTTCACCTCAGATCCTCAAAATATCATGTAAACCAGGGGTGTCAAACATGCGGCCCGCGGGCCAGGTACGGCCCGCCGAGGGGTGCAATCTGGCCCACTTCCCATCCAGTGCTCTTTTCCTTCCTTCCATCTGTCCTTCCTTTTTTCCTTTCTTCGTTCGTTCGTTCCTTCCTTCTGTCCTTCCTTCAATCTGTCCTTCCTTCCTTGTCCTTCCTTCCATCTGTCCTTCCTTCCTTCCTTTTGCCCTTCCTTCCTTTCTTCCTTCTTTCCTTCCTTACTTCCGTCTGTCTGTCCTTCACTATCTATCTTTCCTACCTTTCTTCCCTCCTTCCTCCTGTCTTTCCTTCCTTCCCATCTTATTTCCTTATTTCCTTCCTCCCTTCTTTCCTTCCTGAGATCAAATTGGTCTGTATGTGGCCCTTGAATGAAAATGAGTTTGACCCCTCTGATGTAAACTAACATGAGAGAATTATGATGTCGTGTAAATATGAAGTACTCTTTGGATTCAGTTTTCAAGAGCAGACATGTACTGTAACTACAAATATATGAAGCTATAAAAATACATAGAGTGGGATTTCAAAAGGCTGAGAACATTGTATTTCTCCTTTTGTTATTTAGTCTTGGAAAGAAACACAATGAAGTATACAGGAGCTCGCTTTTACAAGGATTTCCTTTTGTGAAATCATTTCAAAAATATATATCAGATATAAGTAGTAATTGAAAAATCAAGAGCAACATTGTTAAAGCATTAATCATGCCTTTAATGAGTTATCTGAAAGTACTCAGGCACACTAGAGGCACACTAGGATCTGGATTCAATATATTCTGATACATTTCTTATTTAAAAAAACAAAATAAATATCCATCCATCAGTGAAAGATATGTTTCCTTTGGTAGCAGCTGCATGAGGTCTTTTTAGCAAGTTGAATGCATACAGTTATTTAGGCTGCTGAAGTCTGAAGTGAACAGACTGCACCGTATAAAAAGCCAATTACAGCATTAATCAGGCTGTGGTATTGCATACATTATGTTGTAGTGTCTCATAGTTTGGATTCTAATGTCTGAGATGATAAACAATTATATTAAGTGTGACTTAGTGTGATGTGCTAGCATGGGCTGCATGGGCTGCACGACCAAGAGCAACAATATGATCAGATATGACCAGAATCTACAAACAGTGGTTGTTATGTGATGATAAGTCATTTCACAGTTGGTTAGGTTTCAGTTTGTTCCTGTCTTAAAGCTACTGTTGTCCTCGAGGAAAGGAGGGAAGGGAGGAAGGAGGGAGGAAAGGAGGGAGAGAGAGAGGAAGGAATGAAGGAAGAAGGAAGGAGGGAGGAAAGGAGGGAGGGAGAGAGGAAGGAAGAAGGAAGGAAAGGAGGGAGGAAGGAAGGAAAGAAGGAAGGGAATAAGAAGGAAGGAAAGGAGGAAGGAAGGAAGGAAGGGAGAGAGGGAGAAAGGAAAAGAGGAAGGGAGGAAGGGAGGAGGGAAAGGAGGGGGGAAGGAAGGAGGGAGGGAGGGAGAAAGGAAAGGAGGAAGGAAGGAAAGAAGGACAGAGAAAACAAGGAAGGGAGGAAAGAAGAAGGGAGTAAGGAGGAAGGAAAGGAGAGAGGAAGGAAGGAAAGAAGGATAGAGGAAAGAAGGAAGGAAAGAAGAAGGGAGGAAAGGAGTGGGAAGGAGAGAGGGAGGGAGGGAGAAAGGAAAAGAGGAAGGGAGGAAAGAAGGAACAGTCAAAACAGAGTGGGTCAATTTGACCCGGGAGGACGACAGGAAGGTTAAAGCAACTGACAACTAACAACTTGACCAATAGAAGATGCAGAATTAGATAAAACAAAAGGTTGGAAACATATGTCCTCTTCCCTCTGGAGGAAGTCAGAAGAGAGAAAAGTTGAATTTATGTGCATGTTGAATCCGTTTTTCTTAGCGTCAGGAATAAAAGCAATTGTGAAAGCAGGAATGAAAATGTGGAAAGCAAACACCTAAAGTAATAAGATTTCTGTGAGCAGTTGTCTAGGTTACTATTGCATCCTGTCAACCGTGTTGACTATGGCAGCAATTACCGGAGCTGTACACTTGACTCAGTCATACGTCATAAATATGAGAGTCTGACATGGACCTGGCTGCAGGAAGTAAAAACATTCCCAACAAGTCCCATAGTTTCAATCTGGTGAAAAACTGAAACAATATAAAGAGACTGAACATCGATCAGCCTACAGGATGGTGTGAGAGGATGAGGTCCTTCGTTATGTTGTTTTTTTTTTAAATGTAAAAGCACATTATTTACAGCTTTGGAAAGAAAAAGGAAAAATCATACAGCTTTACTCGTTTTGCTCATGAAGACTAATTAATTAATTGTGTAGTTGCCGATTATCAAATTAAAAAATAAATAATTATTTAATAAGAAAATGTCCAAATTCTCCGTTTCTGGCTCCAGCTGATGATGATGATTTCATATTTTTGGGTTGTGTACTGCTGGGCAAGACAAAACAAGATAGTTGAGGGGGTCACCTTGGGTTTTGGGAAACAGTGATTGACATTTTTCACCATTTAATGAAATAAACAACTAAAATGAATGAATTAATAATGGAAATAATCCTTATTTGCAGCCTTGAAACCATTTATAATACAACAGTGACTATTTCGAGTGGACATTAAAGAGTACATTTTATATTGGACACATTTGGCAGCTCCTGAATGCATCATAGAAAAAAAAAAGAAACGCGATGTGTTAAAATTCTTGATAAAATGAAGACGTTTGTGTCTCACATATAACGAGACGTCTCCTTTTCAGATGCCATCATAGCATGCTTTGTAGTCAGCTTACCTTAACGGGATTACTCTTACTAAATGTAGATGTAATAATAGAGAGGGAGGGGAGGGGAGGGGAGGCGAGGGGAGGCATTGAGGGGCAGAGTGACAGAGGGATGGACGGAAACCAAAGGGAGGGAAGGGGGGTTGGGGGGGGGGGGGTAACTCTGGGCATCCATCCACCAACTACATTTCCTGGCACTGCAGATCCCCCCCCCCCCCCCCCCCCTCCCTGTAAACACGCTGCACACACACATGTTTGTCTTTATGTTACTAACACTGCAGCACTTTGAGTCTACAAATTGAAAGTATTACTATTTTCATTATTATTAAATATGCACGCACACACAGACAATGGCATCGCCGCGGGCAACGCCTGATTGACTTAGCCCCCCTCCTGGCACCCCGCCCCCCCCCCCCCCCTCGACTCTGCTCTTCCTCATTTTATATGCTGCTTTTTTTCCCCCTTTCCTCTTCCACCTGTCACATCTGCTTTCTCTTTTTCTCCGTCTCCATCTGTATCTTGCTCTCTTGCAGTCTCTGTCTACCTTTTGACCCTGTTTACTTCCCTTTCTCCCTTTCTCCTTTCTTCTCCTCATATTTTTCCCTCCCTTTTGTTTCACTGGTTCTTCTCTCTCTTACTCCACCTCTTCAATTTTCCCATCCCCTTGTGTTTTTATCTCTCTGTTCCTGTCTGCTTTTCCTCTCTGGCCTCTTTTCTCTTTTCCTCGCCCCCCTTTTTTTATTCGCATACTTTTCTTTTTTTCTTTTCATTTTGACCTTTCCTCTCTTTCTCTACCTTATTCTGTCTCTCATCCTCCCTCCTCCTGTCATCTCCACTCATTAATTTTCTCATCTTTAGCTCCCCGCGTCTAACTTCCTCTCTTATGTCTGTGTCTGCCTCGGCCTCTGTCTGCTGCAGCGGTTTGTCAGTGGTTTCATTAATTCATCACCGTCACCAGTGAGAGAGACTTGCATATTCTCCGTCTCTCTTTTTATCTCTTGGTCAATATGATGCTTTATATAAGAAGGAAATCAAGATTGCAACATCAGATTAGTTGGTTTAGAGCAGAGGTGTCAAACTCATTTTCTTTCAAGGGCCACATACTGTCCAATTTGATCTGATGTGGGCCAGATCATTAAAAAGATGGAAGGAAGGAAGGAAGGAAGGAAGGAAGGAGTCAAGGAGTGAGGAAGGAAGAAAGGAAGGAAGGACGGAAGGAAGGAAAAGGAGGAGAAAGAAAGATGGAAGGAAGACAGGACAGGTGGAAGGAAGGAAGGAAGGAAGGAAGGGAGGACGGAAGGAAAAGGAGGAGAAGGAAAGATGGAAGGAAGACAGGACAGGTAGGAAGGAAGGAAGGACGGAAGGAAAAGGAGGAGATGGAAAGATGGAAGGGAGACAGGACAGGTGGAAGGAAGGAAGGAAGGAAGGAAGGAAGGAAGGAAAAGAAGACAGAAAGGAAAGATGGAAGGAAGAAAGGAAGGAAAGAGAAGAAGGAAGAAAAGATGGAGGGAAGGAAGGAAAGAAGACAGGAAGAAAAGGAGGAAGGAAAAGAAGACAGGAAGTGGGCCGGGTCGGAACCCTTGGCGGGCCGGTTCTGGCCCACGGGCCACATGTTTGACACCCCTGCTTTAGATATTGTAGTTGAAATGCAGGTGATCATGAATTTAAATGTCTTTGGCTCTGAGTGTTTTTCTCTGTAATATTTCCACATAGCATTTCACCTGTCAATCAAACTGTGGGCGGGACTGCAGCGGCTTAATCCTCAGATTTGTCTTGTTTGTTGAAGTGTGAGTTTCTGTGGGTGGGACTCTTTTTCTTTGTTCGTCCACAACAAGTTCTTCCTTTTTATTTAATCCAAACAAACAAGAAATGTAAGAAGTGTCACTCTCTCTGGACACACACACACACACACACACACACGCACACACATACACGCACACTCACGCACACTCACACGCACACACACACACACACACACACACACACATTCTAGAATGTTGTTGTATATCTGGAACAGCCACTTTAACCTCTCAGAAATGTCATTACATTTATAATTTGCCTCTATTTAGATATCACAATGTTGCCAAGTGGGTTTTTTAGTGTTTTCATCTCTAGGTGACAACATTAGCTGACATTTAAGAACAAAAACAACTCAAGTTTCTTTTTTTTTGACGTCCACAAAATTGATGCATCTAATTAGCATTTTATTTTTTGCAACATTTCAAACGTCTCATAACATTTACTTGTCACCTAAATAGGAATATAGTCCACCCTGTGTCTCTTTCTACCTTCAGATTTATAGTCCTACCCTCCTTCTGTCCACCTCTTCCTCTGCTCACCTATTTTCCGTATTTGTCTCCCTCGTTTATCTTCTTCTGTATCTATTGTTCTTTTTTCCTATTTCCTTGGCTTTCTTCACCTTTTGCCACTCTCTCCTTCTGTTTCTCCATCTGTCTGTGTGATGAAACAGAGCGCTGAGGAAAAGCATTGATAGACAAAGACAAAGACTGAGAGACCACAGTGTGAGAGAGAGAGAGAGAAAGAGAATGAGGGAAAAGGGAGCGTCAGGAAGAGCTCATCAGAAAATGTGAAAGAGAGGAAGGAAAAGAGAGAGAGAGAGATACGAGCCAAATTTGAGAGAGAAAACTAGCAGCAGGAATTAGAATTCATCCTCCTGTTGTCCTCCAGTCAAGGGAGGAAGGGATGGAGGAAGAAAGAAGGAAAGGAGGAAGAAGGAAAGAAAGGAGGGAGGAAGGAAGGAAGGAAGGGAAGAAAGGAGGGAGGAAGGAAGGACGGACGGAGGAAAGAAGGACGGTAGGAGGGGGAAAGGAAAGACGAAAGGAAGGTGGGGGGGGGGGGAGAAATTGAGAAGGAAGGAGGGGGGAAAGGAAGGAAGGAAGGAAATAAGGAGGGAGGGAGGAAGGAAGGAAGGAAAGAAAGACAGACAGAGGAAAGAAGGAAGGGAGGAGGGAGGGAGGAAAGAAGGAAGGAAGGTAGAGGGGAGGAAAGAAATTGAGAAAGAAGGAGGGAGGAAAGGAAGGAAGGAAGAAAAAAAGGAGGCA